>NC_051282.1:10944606-11244606 GCF_015220745.1 Sebastes umbrosus | reverse complement strand
TTTAGGTCAACTAAAAGTGCTTGTTTTCGCCACTGAAGAGCTCTGATTGTCTGACATTATGGGAAGAGTCTCGCTCAAAGAGAAGTCTTGTTCTGAAAAATCTGGCGAGGTGACGAATACTGTAATACATCCATGGTGGAAAAGTGACCAGTTTCAAATATTGTTGTCTCCATTAGTCACTTAGACACAAAAACATAGGAAAATAGGGTACAGGTTAGAAAAAAAATACCAAAGTTACACTTTAATGTATATACTTGAAACACATGAATACATTCAGATCACTCACTAAATTATCTATATTGCTTTAGCACTTGATATGTCACATGATGTTAATATGTATGCATTGCAATCAATCAACAAAGCCCTATATTGTTAATATAGTATCTCAACAACAACGTCACAGGGTCCTGCTCTATTGCACCACAGCATACCAGATACATGAATGATGCAATGGTTGCATAGAAAGACATGTGAGGAGTTAAAAATGACAGGAAAACTACAAATATGTCTGTAAAGAATGAGGACAGAAATATATGAAGACAACACACTGACAGAAAGATTAGGAACTGGAGCAGCACATCTTCAGTGATGGGAGGAAAGATGTGGAAACTCAAGAAATCTGCAGTGGGAACACTGTGTGTCTACAGTATCTTTACTTTTCTCAACACTGTTGCACACACTATGACATATTTTGCATGTCTCTCGCTCCAGCTGGGCGGTAGCAGAAGATGTATTCAAACATGTTTAGCTACTCTACAACATTTCCAGGAACAGGCCCGTTTTTTATTTTGACGCGATGACAGGAAGAGGAAAACACTTGCCAGGTACCTCAAGACGTGGTGATCCCAGATTAAGATTAGGCAACTTTTTCCGCCGTACATTCCTCACTTCGCTTATCTCTCTCTCTCTTTCACCAGAATGTACATTCCTCACCTTTAAATCTCTTTCTGCGTTCGTCATCTCATCTCCCACTGACTGGCGCCTCATACCCCATCTCTTTATTCTCTCAAGTGCAGCTACTTATTGTTCATTTATTCCCTAGCTACATCACTTTGCTCCGCTCCCTCTCAGTTTGCACTCTAATATAACTTCTCTGTCTGTTCTGTCATCTCTAACCACCCCCGTTTCTGTATTTATACTCCCTTTCTGGCGTCAGATGTGTTCTTGTAGGCCACAGTACCACACAGTTTTTCCTTGTATAAGCCAGTTCATCTATGCTACTGATCTGGATGGTGACTTCCAATAGGCCGTGTAAATTAGCAACACCATGTTAAGAAGATATCGATGTATTATTAATTTTAGATAAGCCTGGTGTTCCATTTAAATTCCCTGTCATCATTAATAAATGATGTGGTAATGTCATAAAACACTTTAATTATTGTTGGGTATCCACAAACACACACACACATACTGTATATATGCACCAATCATAATAACAAATAACAGCTGAGGTACCAGCTAAACACATTAGGATGTTTTAGAGTTTTACTTTTTAGAGATTCACAGCTGCATGCAAGCTATGATGTGTCAGACTTCATCATGGATTCATGTTATCTAGTCAATACATGCCAATATGCGAGGTCAGGGAGCGGCCACAGAAGGATCCAGCAAAGAGGGCAGCATCTGTTATGAATAACCCTGATGCCACAGTGCTTCTCCTTGTCATGTGCTCTCAGATCAGTGACAGAGGGAAGAGGGTCAAACACTGGTGACAGTTTGAGACAACGTCCATTCTTCCCGACTCCTGTCTCCCATCATCACTATAGACGAGTATTGTCTGGTGAGCCTCGTCCTTTAGGCTTATTACAACATGTATGCTTCTCTTCTTCACTTGTTTCTGTTTAGTTAAATAGATTACCTCTCTGAACAGTGTGAAGAAGAGAATACCTAATGCATACACTCATTGTAATGACAGTTCCTCCTGCATTACAATGGTTTAGAGCAGCTATTCTCAACCCCTGGGCCGGGGCCCACTGGTGGGCCTCAAAGAGCCACCTAGTGGACCGCGGAGGTGCTGCCAATTGGTTAGATTAACCGCTAACCTGTATTTCAGAGGTTATAGCGGGCTCAGTTTTAAAGCTAGACTGAAGATACTGGCATCATATGAAACTAGAAAAACCTAATGAATCCATCGGTACCAACCATGTCATGCCAGCTTGTTGGGAAGGAGGCTAAATAACGCTCCAAAATTACGCTAAATTTTGGTGAGAAAAAACTGCCATGGCCATTTTTTTTTTTTTTAAAGGGGTCCCTTGACATCTGACCTCCAGATATGTGAATGAAAATGGGTTATATGGGTACCCACGAGTCTCCCCTTTACAGACAAATATGTTACAGATGCAGTGACACAAAATCAAGCAATTTAATTTTTGAAACCAGTAAAAGTGTGTGGTGAGGAAATATGACCCTGAATACTTTGGATTCATAATGGCAGGCAGTGATGAGGTGAAGGTAAGCTGAATATTTATGTGAGTCATTACACCTGACAGCGGCAATAACACATATTTGTAGTCGAGTTTGTCAAAAGGTTGAGAAGCCCTGGCTTAGCGTAACAACACCTCTAGCTTACTTTATAAAAACATGTGTAAGGTTTTCTTGGCAGTGTCTGTGTGCAAACAGGGGATGTGTGTCACAGCTGGCTGTAAAAACTGACAAATATACAGTACAAGCTGCTGGCTAATTACACTTCCTGCTACTGTAAACAACACAGATGAAACTACACCACACATGGAAACCAGCATTAACTTTTTAGACTTGTCACAGGAAGAGAAATGTATAAATATTGACTCAACTGGGTAGATGGCAATACAGACAACACAATAAAATATTTTTTAAGCTAGGTGCCCCACTTAGCTAGCTTTAGCTTTAAAGGTCCCATATTGTAAAAAGTGAGATTTTCAGGTCTTTTACATTATAAAGTAAGTTTAAGTACTTTATAAATACTGTTAAACTATCAAAATGCTCAATATACGGAGAAATACACACAGCCCGTATTCAGAAATTGCGCGTTTGAAACAAGCCGATTTATGTCCATTTGTGATGTCACAAATATACCATTACACAGTTTTAAACGTAAACATTCTAAATGTGTCCCAGTTCATTTCCTGTCGCAGTGTATGCAAATAACATCAGCTTACAGGAAGTAAACATGGACCCAAGCTGTTGCCTAGCAGTGCAATTAAGTTGGAATTCCATTTAAATGCACTAAAACGGAGCGTTTCAGACAGACGGTGAATACAGGTATATTCAGACAGACAGTATGAGGAAAATAAAGTTTTTTTTAACATTAAAGCATGTAAACATGTTCTAGTAGAAACACGAAATACAAGCATGAACCTAAAAATGAGCATTATATGGGACCTTTAACGTGCACACCCCTGGAGTCAAACAAACACTATAAAAGTCCATTAAAAACTAGCTAACTACATTAGCCTTAGCTTGGCTAGCTCCTGGGCCAGAGTCCATTTAAAAAACACAAGATTTAAGTTAAAGTTATGTGTAACTTAGCTGTATAACATACATTCAGGAAGGAGTGACAGGAAAAACAAAACAGCTAATAAAGGTGCAACTTACCGTCATGATGACAGGATCCAGAGAAGGGTAAATTAAAGACAAAAGAGAAGAACCGTCACGAAAGTTAGTCCCCTCTCTGCTCTAAAGTTCAGACTCAGCTCGGCTAGAAACGCTCACTTTCTGGCCGGACTCTGGCGTGACGCGTCACTAGATCAAACCCCGCCATTCATAGCCATGGTAACTGAATCAACCGTCCACCGCGGGCTCCCTAAACCCGGTAGATCCACCCGGGTAAACACGGAGGAACTGTGGGTGTTTAAACGTGATAATTTCACAACTTTGTGACTTCTTCCTCGGGCTGTGTCTCTCTCTGTCTGCTACTTCCTGGGCGGATCCAGTGAAGATCGTTTGAGAAAACAAGACTACCCCGCCTAACCGCTGGTGATGGGGAGTTCAGGCTCTTTTTAGTGATCCAGATCATTTGGCTCAGCTCACCAAGAAGAGCCGGCTCTTTCAGCTCCCAAACGGCTCTTCATTTTACCACTTCTGTCTTTTTATAATTCAGTCAAATTTAGCGCTGTTTTGACCTATGATTAGTATGTGTGCACATACATCACTTAAAGGGACTTTTTGTAACTTCTTACACGTATAAATCACCCGGGTCGGTGTCCCATGCGCGTTTGCATATGCGCCCTGTTCAGACTCAGACTCCAACACAAACTACACGGAAGCACCAAAGTTATATCTAGTGAAGCCCGTCTTGCAAAACAGTGTTGGTCGCGGTAGGAGGACGCGGGGGAGACCTTAGCTTTGGTCTCCAGGGCCGGAGTCTCTGCTCCTCTGCCTGCTTGCCTTCACACAGCTCGCTCCACCTCACGTGCATTCGCGCACACTAAACACTGCAGAAGACTTCGTAGCTCTGAGAATATCTAGTGAATGTACAGTGGACGTTTGTGCAGAAATATCTGCTGCAGCTCCTCCAGACCAACAGAGGTTTTCTGTGTCTTGTGAAGTGACGGGGCTCCGCAGTGAGGAACGTTATCGTCTCCGACCGGGTGCCAGTGTCTCACCTCGGGAGGCTGAGGCAGGAAAAGCTAACACTAGTATCAGCATTGATTCATGGAGAGACCTTCGTCTGGTCAGCTAACATTACTGCCAAGCAGGTGAAATATAGAGTGATATTGTGGTTTTAGCTGACGTGTGTCACCTCACTGTTTTGAGAGATGCTCGTTCATGTCTATTTAGAACGAGCACAAGCGCGAACCGGACGCTGACTTTCGTTGACTTAACGGCCACAAGTGTCGCTGTTAACAAACAATTCTGATTCTTACAAACAGTCCCTTTAACTTATTCAACATAATTATACTAAACCTTATAATTTCCAGAATACCATAATTTTATATGCTGCTTCGTTTCCGACTGTCACTCATCTTGTTTGCTATTCGCGTACCGCACTCCTCTTTCTCTCCTCCTCTCCCTCCTGCTCTGTTCCTGTAGACCGTCAGCGCGCCGTGCACCCCCCGCCCCTCCCTGCTTGATGGTATGATCCTTGTCTTTCATCACTTGATTGGTCGAACGGACGTCATTAACACAACATTCAGTCACAGTCAGTGCATGGAGTGCCCGTGGCGCGGAGAAGATCGTCCTATCATTCTGCCTTGAATTAAGTAAAGACAAAAAAGTTAAAAATGGCTCTTGGACGGGAGCCGGCTCTAATCGTTCACTCAAAAGAGCCGGCTCTTTGAACTGGCTCGTTCGCGACCAACACATCACTACTAACCACACAGCACTGGGCTCTAAAACCCTGGTGTCCGGGGACCTCCAGGGGCTGAGGGGGATCCAGAGGGGGATCCAGAGGGGTCCCAAGCAACACGAGGAATAACATAGCTCATATTAATGACACCCACAACCAAGAAGAAAACAAACAAAAAATGGCTGTTTAATATGAGGTGTCACTCCTTCCCATTTTCTCGGGACCAAATTTGACAAGTTTGATAATCCAGAACTTTCCAAACACACAATTAACTTGCAATATTTATCTCTGACTGGAAATCGTTTGGGCTTGCAAACAAAGTGGCACTCCCCCCTCTAAAATCCTCTCTTTGGTAGCTATTGGTTTCAGTTCAGGAATTTCAACACATGCCCCAGCAGACCACAATTGACAAAGCTCAGTCAGTCTTATGAAATGCCTGCAGGGTGTAGGTGAAGTCTGCAGACACGCAGCAAGCAGCCGGTAACAGTTAAGATAGTGTAGATATGCTACCAGAAGGTTAGGGTGCCAAGTGCATAAAATCTTTACAGTTACAAACAGGATCTGTGTCAACACTGGACAAACTGCCAGCATGTCTAGTAAATATGTAACAGAAAGATACCGTATATTCAAATAGACTGGAGGGCAATAAACGGGTTTATTTTGTACAAATCAACTGAAACTTTGCCTCAAGGCACAGTGGGAGAGAGGTTATTTACACACACACACACACACATAACATTTACTGTAAACACACTGACTGTATCACATACCTGCATTTGTTCTGATCTGTGGTGGTTACCTTTCCAACTACTGCCCTCATCTGCTGTGGGACTGCCAGACCTCTGGAAAGCAACAGCTTGTGGTTATGAATATAATCAACGTCCGACTGAGCGGAGTTTCACATCCACAGACTTTTTCAAATGTGGTGTACTGTATGGTATGTGGAAGATGTGGTTAAGCATTAACATGTATGCAGGTGAAAGCCACACACCCACAATTCACTGCTCAAATGCTCAATTCCCAGCCACTTCTATACTGTTGCCACTCTATCTATGCTTTGAAATCTCAAAAATCCAATAAGGGTCTTAGTTAGGCAGAGTGTTTTACCAGTTTTGATAAATGTAATATTCTCCCAGTAATGTTACTCTAATAAAATATGATTTTAGACAGCTACATTAAACAGCTAAGTAAAAAATTCAGCTTACTAATCTGTTTTTTCTTCCATAACATGTCTTCTTTCAGACTAGTGGAAAGAAAACATCCAAAATACACATTTAGGACTACTTTGTCTATTTACGTCTGTAGATTTCTCCTAAATTCACCAAAAGTTAGCATTACATAACACCTCATTTGCATATTAACACATGAAATGCCAGAAAACTTGTAACACAAAAAATAATGGTCCTAATGTAAGCAATCAACTGGGGAACTTTCAAAGTGATATTTATGTGTTACATTTTTTACCCTATTCACCTGTAATGTCTTGTAAAATGTATGGAATTTTACAATACTTAGTTTATTCTCAAACTCTGAGCCAGAAATCTCCACTTAAGTAGCACTTATATACCAAACCTTCCAGTTTCATTCCTATATACTGTATATTCTGAAGGTTTTTACAGAGGGGTTTGTTCACATATCATTAATTGCCTGATTAAAAGAACATTTTATTCCTAAAAACATGGCGAAATTTGATATTTTATGGCTGTTGACTAAGATTTCTGTTCTGGATATATATGCAATTTAGCACAATTTGATATTTGATAAGATAATGCCTCATTTGCATATTTAAACATACATTTTCAGAAAACTGTAATACAAAAAAAAAATATTGTCTTAATGTAAGTAATCAACTGGGGAAGTTTCATGGCGATATCTATTAGTTCATAGAATAATAAAACTCTCCTTCGGCCCAACCAGCCTACCTGCAGTGAGGTGGAGGAGTGAGCTCTGGATAGATACCCACTGCCACCGTAGTGCCAGTCTCTCTCAGTGTCCCCTGTATCGTCCCACTCTCTGGAGGGATGCTTGCTCAGGGAGTGGCTGAAATATCACCAACAGGTTATCATCAGTGTGTCTGATTTTGATCAAATGTATTCAAACTGATGAAGTGTAGAAGAGGCAACGCCATCTAGATAGACAAGGAGTTTGCGATCTACACCCTTAAATACCATGAAAATACATGTAACACAACGGGGCTCATGCAGGAAGAAATATGAGAACAAATGTTTGTATCCACGATTTGTTCTGATTTTGTTAGTAGCTATTGATTTCTGGGATTCACCATTTTTTTCCTTTTCTCTTTGGTAAGCACTCTTACCAAGGTAAAAAAAACAACAACAAAAACATCTTTTCACAGTCTATAAATTGTTCATCCAACGGAAGGAAAGTTTTACATTTAAGAAGCATAAAAAAACATGAATCAAAATTATATTATTACATGTTTATTCAATTTGGGGCTAAAGAGATACTATTGGTCCATTGATCACATTAAGACTATAAAAACCCTTGGATGATATTGTGTATGTTCAGCTTCTGAATAGCTAACATGTTGCTCTTTGATGCTTTTTGATTTTGCTGTAACGCTAGTACTTACACTCTCGTTTACTTTGTTTAAGTTTATTTAACAGTACCTGCTCAAGTTTTTCTGACAGCCTTTATTGGTGGCATCTCTCCAATTCTTGGGCACATGTAAGAGTGTTTGCAAACAGCACAACACCTGCCCTTATATAGTGTTTAGGGAGCATTAACTATGCTAATAATAAACAATCGGCCACACGCCTCCAATTTATGATCAAATGGGATTCATCATCCAGCACACCTGGTATAAAGAGTATAGAAGCAAAGAGACGAAACAACTGCCGCTGCCGAGTTGACTTCTCTCATATTTTCTCTTAACAGAAAATTAAAGGAACAGTGCGATTTCAGTGTAATGTTAACTAACGTGCATAGCATTTCAATATTTTTCCAACACCACTCTTAGTCATTGTTAGTGGTGTAATGCAAGTCTGACCTGGCCGGTTTAAAGAGCTCCTGTCTCCGAGGAGGAGACTGAGGCCGCCCCACGTGACCCGGCCCTTCTCTCTGATGGATCATTTTGACCTTTGGCACGTCGGCCAACAAGGCGTACTCCTCCCTGCTCCGTCCTGTGGACCCCACCGACTGTTGGCCCGACTCTGAAGACTCCATGGAGCTCTGGGAGGAGGTGTGCCTCCGCAGTTGAATCTGAGGTGAAGGAGAAGGTGAAGGGCTCCGTGTGCGGTGGGAGGGCCTCTTGTCGTTAGGTGAAGGGCTCCGTGTGCGGCGGGAGGGCCTCTTGTCGTTAGGTGAAGGGCAGCGATCCTCATGGCCGCGCCTACCAACCCCAGATCTGATGCTGCCGGGGCTCCTGGGTGTTTCCAAGGTAACGAAAGCTGTTCTGCTGCCATTCTTGGTCTGTCTGGAGGGCGAAGCGGCTCGAGATAACGAGGAGCTGCGTTGGGAATGAGTCGACTCCCGCCAGGAGCGCGGTGAGCGGTCGGAGTCAGATTTTGCGTCATGGTGAGTGGTTTTTCTCTGAAAGGAATGGCTGGCATCTCCGTTAGTGGCATTTCTGAGGATTGAGTATCCCGGCGGCTCACTGTTAACTTTCCTAGCAGGAGAGGAGTTGCGGCTGTTGTGATTCTTGCTGTTAAGGGAGCTGCTAGTTTCTGTTTTCCGCAGCGAGCGCTGTTCAGGAGCGTCATAGCTTTTCCTTGAGGGCAACAAACTGTGGCTATCACGACTCCTGACAGAACTGTTTACTTCAGACTTGCGTAGCAGGGACTGAGAAGGAGCTTCGTGGCTTCTCCTGGAAGGGGAGGAGTTGCGACTTTCTCGACTACGGCCGTGTAAAGAACCACTGGTGTCTGTTTTCCTAAGCTGATGCTGAGTAGGGGTTTCATAGCCTCTCCTCCCAGGGGAGGAACAACGGCTGTCACGACCTCGACTGCCACCGACGGGGCTTGATTCAGTCTTACGGAGCACAGACTGACTCGTGTCATAACCTCGTCTGGGTGGAGACGCGGCGATGCTTTCATGTTCCTCATCATTCAGTCCGTTCTTAGCTGTTGAGTTACGTAGCAGAGCCTGGCTTTCGATATCATATCCTTCTCTTATGGGGGAGCCACAGCGTCCGTGGTGACTACGTCCGCTTAGAGACATAACTGATTCAGTTTTACGAAGGGGGGATTGGCTGGACGTGGAGCTGTAATTTCTCCTCGGCGGTGAGTGTCTGTGACTGTCAGAAGCTCTCCTAGACGGAGACGAACTGTCGCGTCCATGAGAAGAACTGTTGGTAATTTCAGTTTTGCGAAGAGACATTTGGCCTGAAGCGTTATAGTCCCTCTTCGAGGGAGATGAGCTTCTGCTGTCACGACCCCGACTGCTCAAAGATCCACTGACTTCAGTTTTGCGAAGAGACATTTGGCTTGAAGCGTTATAGTCCCTCTTCGAGGGAGATGAGCTTCTGCTGTCACGACCCCGACCGCTCAAAGACCCACTGACTTCAGTTTTCCTCAAGGCACTCCTAAAATCAGAAACCGTGTTGGACTGGGATTTGACCGAACCAGCCGATGATTTAAAGTTTCTCGGCAGAGTTCCTGACTCGACACGTCGCCCCTGCGTGCCCTGTGAGGAGTTTCTGGATCCCAGCTCTGTCCCATGAGACCGCCCTCCGCCATCGAAGTTATGCCTGCTGAGGGTAGCGGTGGACTCGCTGCGTCTGAATGGTATGCTTCCACGCGATGGAGAAGAAGAACGAGATTGCAGAGCGGAACCTCGCGTTGAGGACTCAAAGCGTCCTGACTGTTGATAGGAGGAGACGTGAGAGGAAGCGTTTCCCCGGCCGTAAGAACCGCTGAGTCCTCTTCGCCCAGGCGAGGCCAGCGACTCCGCTATCTTAAAAGGAGTAGGACTCGGAGAGCGAGCGCCGACTTGTGCCTCAACCTCGACGGCGATTTCATAGGCGTCAGGAGGCGGGCTTTCCGCAGGCAGTTCCCCATTTAGATCCTCCGGCGCCTGCCTCTCAGATGCCACGCCAAGATTAGGGTTCCTGAAGGGGATGGTGTCTTTAGGCTCTACGCCTCTGCCGCTGAAGATGGGATGTCCTCTCTCAAAATGTCGGAAAGGAGCAGCCGGGCTGTTGTCACGGAGTGAACGGGCACCCGCCGCCCTCCCCATGGAGAAGTACCCACTTTCCCGCTTCTGTCTGTCATCTTTGAACCCTGGAAGAAAAGAGAAGCGTGACAGAAATAGAAAGAAGGAATAAGAGATCATCAAAGATCAACTAGTGAGCAGGTTTCCTGACACAAACTGAGCTATATTGTATTACTGATAATTGCTCTTGGACACCTCAGCTGGTGACATCAAACAGCAATGCCAAGAATAGAACACCTCTGGCTGTAACTGGATATGGATCGGTCAAGTGCAGTAAGTCATAGGTGCACCGAAGGCTCGGTCTACTGGTGCGCAGGACTCACGCTTAGAACTACAAGTGTTCAAATAAGAGATCAGTCTGAACATTTCTCCTTATGTCGTGCATCTTTTCTGAAAAGAGATCAATGAAGCAATTGACAAACGAAACAATGCACGAGGTCGGCTTCCACGTACCCGATTGACCGCTGAAGTTGTCTCTGCTCCGAGCTTCGTCCATCCAGACCCGAGGGTCGGGCCGATGGGGCGGAGGGTCGAGCCGGGTCATGCCGAGCTTGGTCGAGCGGTGACGGATCGGCAGGTATTCGTCCTCAGCGCTGACGGAGCCGCCGAACTCTTGGTAGTCACTCTGCTCCCACAGACAGCTGCGTGGAAGAGGAGATGGGAGAAGAATGATGAGAGGTGAGAGATTTAGGAGGCGAAAAGTAAGAGAGAGCACTATTAAATAAGTATGATATGAATTCCATAGAGCAACTATGCAAGTTTTAGGTCAGAAAACATGGTGAACAGAACTTATACAGCAGTGTGGTGACACTAGCTCACTAAAACACTAACATTATACATTAAAGTTTACTTTCTAGTTCTCCAAAAATGACTTCTTTTAACGCCTACCTGTCGGTACTGTCGTCGTCGTCGCCGTCACAGATGTAAAGCTCACAGTCGGTGCTCAGGATGCAAAAAGAGCTCTCCCCATAACCCAGACGGCCTCCGTTGACATCACAATAGCTGCTGCTCACCACCGACAGACCGTCAGAATCCTCCTGATAGGACGACAAGGGAAGCCAATCACAACGACGCAGCAAACCTCATCTCTCTTTGATGGACTGAGGAAGAGGCACCGATGATGACTGTATCTGTAAACGAAGGCGACGCTCACCAAAATAGTAAATATGACTTAACAGATAACAGCTTTTACATTCACACTGTGGGAATGCACGTACATCAAAATCCTAGACGTGTCTGTCCGGCTCCTTGAGTAGAGGGTTTATAGCTGAATAGTATCCGTCCCCTCTGTCCTCTCTGACACACACTCACATGCTCAGTCTGCTGTTCGATTAGGGTTACACCTCTGTAACTCGACCCGGCTCGTGGCTTTCCTCATTAATATTTCATCACTTTTTTTTTCCTGCCATAAAGCCTCCTCTAAGTCTTAAGAAGATGTCTTAAAAAAGGATTTAAAACTGTGTCTGTAAATGTCAGAAACTGGCATACATCCCCCTGCAACCTCCAGGAAACTACAGGTGGAGCTACACTGGTAGAACTCATGATCCACTGGGGTACTAGAGTACATTACTGTAACCAGACAACTGCGGTTGTGTCATGGAAGCAGAATAAATAGAATAAAAAGCAGAGTTGTCACATACTGTAGAGAAACATGTCCGTCTTTTCTGTACGTGGCCACTCTGTCTAATATTACAAGTGGTTCCCAAGAGGCCAGTAAGTGATCCAGCTTCGTTAATTTATAATAGGAGCCACTGCTTCCACCCTGTCGTCTCGTCGTCGCCTCTCATTCTCCGTCTCTGACCTTTTCTTAATTTACACAAAAGCAACAAAGACTAATACATGATCTCATGAACTGTGTTTACACGTGGACTGTGTTAAATTAGAAGTCACTTGATTTCTTTATAGAGAAACACTGACTTTTGAGTCAAGTGAGTCTCTGTTCTACGTAAATAGATCATTATCTATCCTGAATGACATCATGAAACTTTGTGCATTATTTCTGATCTGCAAGAAAATTCTTGTTTCCTCTTGATTTAGCTTCGAACCTCTGTGTCTTGCTGGCTTCACCTTTGACTCCTAACGCTCTCACCTTTCTTCAGCTCCAGCTAATCTCATCACTCTGCACATATTCTACCCTGTTACCTAGCAGCTCTGTTCATCTCCCTCCCCCTCTTCCTCTTCTTTCTCACCTTGCTGCTGGTGTCTCTTTCCTCCGCCTGGGATGGAATCGGTGTTAACAGCACCCCTTTGCCCGATCCGATCCCAGCGTCCGTCCCAGTTTTAGCCTCAAAATGAGTCTCTGCTGTGGATTTCTGCTGCGGTGCTGACGCCTCAGCGCTCTCCCTTGCGCCGCCGGCGTGCAGGTGCTTCTGGCGCAGGCAGTCGTGGCAGCGGGAGGGGTCGAAGATGTTGGGCTGGAACTTGGGGCAGATGGGCTCATCGCTGGTGAGGGGCATGGTGAGTCCGGAGGGGGCCCAATCATCACATCCCTCTGGGAAAACTGGGAAAACAGCAGCAAGGGGTGGAAAGAGCATTATTATCACAATGATATAAAACACTTCTATGAGTATAAATTGAACACTTCTGTGGTGGCTTAATCATAAGAAAGGAGAGTTGCACCTATGAAATGACTTTAAAAGTATAGTAGTGTTATGTGCTGATGCAAAAAGACATGATGAATGAAATATTTTCAGAGAAGATTAAATAAGCAACTATAACAGTTTTTCTCAAAAACACAAAACCCTGTATGGTGTTGAGTCTGGTTGTGACACTGCATTACAGAAACAGGTGTAAGCACAGAGCAGAGGCTCTGAACGAATGCTTTTATTTCATGTAAGATCTAAAGAGGAACTGTTGAGGTAGGTGATAACTAATCACACTAGAGGACAGTGAAACACAATCCTGTCGGGACAGTGTCAAAGCTCCCCACAGAGTAGCATTACTACCAACCACAAAGCACATGCACTGTCATCTAACAGCATTTACAAGCACCACAGCCTCTTAAAATTTGAGTACATTTACCTATGAAGACCATAAAAAGTAGGATAATTAAAATATTTTTTGATATAAAAATGATAATTGATGTGCATTACCTGACAAAAGGCTCCCGCTGTCAGCTCCACTTTAATAGTCCGAGGATACACTGTCCATCAGACCCCCATCAGGCACATGCCTCCTCTTCCCCATGCTCTCTGTCCTCCCGAGCTGCCAAACCCTCAAATCAATCCTATTGGCTGATCTGACAATGAGTGAAACTGAAGCATCCGTGACGGCCATGACGGCTCTCGGTTAACACAGCGGAGACCCTGGAGAACACGCGGGGACCTCAGAGCCAACATGGAGCCAGTGGCCTGCCGGTTCCTCCATTGAGCGCTTGTATTAAATATCATGGGGCTTTAGAAAGCGAGATGAAACGCTCATGCTAGTGACAGCTGGCACACGCTGGCTCGGGTTAACGTAAATAAATAAACACTGGTGAGGTGGGGGTTTAACATACATTCAAACTACTGGCTGTGTGGTATAAGGTTCTCGACTGTGAGAGACACAAGAGGCCGGGTCTCCTTCAGATCACACTCACATAGGTAACACTGAGCTATGAGGAAACACAGAGCGAAGGGGTGATTTCCTGATGCTCTAGAGAGGATGTTGACAACAGCGTCAGGTTTCCTATTAAACAATAGCAAGAAAAAAATTCCACATGGAGCACACTGACAGTTTGTGTGATCACAAGGTCACTTATTAGCAAGGTTCATCTTTTATTTAATGAAAATGTAGGTAAATACAGTTCAGTTTAGAAATAACACAACAAAAAACAGTTTTGAGGACAAGATTTCAAAAGGCAGGTATAGAGGAAATATTGAGCGATGTCATGATAGACTGAGCGTCCACATTCATTTTTACAGACGTCTCAGCATTTACACGTCCTGCTCAAACACAGAAGCATAAATACTCCAAAGTCCAATCTGTTCGCCTGTTGGATTCTGACACAAGAAGTCTCTTTGAACCCTCCATTATATCTTCTCCTCACATTCCCCCTTTCACTCCCGATGATGCACCTTTTTCCCCGTCAGTCGACGCCTCTGCCACTTGCTGGTCCTTCCGGCTCTGTTTTTACCCTCTGTGGAGCTCTGTTTCTTCTCTGTCTGGCGGCCTCCCTGCTTCCCCTTCCTCTTCTTATTCTTGCCGTTGAAAGTGTTGAGCGACGCATTCAGGGAGCGGATCCTGTAGCAGCAGGGGAGAGAGAAAAAAAGAAATGCAGCTGGACTGAGAGGAAGACAGGCAGACAAACTGAAGAAACATCTGAAGACAGCGATTACGTCACCAATGTGTTGTTGGGATGTATAGAACATTTAGCACCACTCATTTAGCCTATAAAAAGGTAAAAAATTATGTCAGAACTAGGGTTGTCAATCAAATAAAATATTTAATCGTGATTAATCGCATGATTGTCCATAGTTACTCGAGATTAATCGCAAATTAATCACACATTTATCTGTTCAAAAGGTACCTTAAAGGGAGATTTGTCAAGTATTTAATACACTTATTAACATGGGAGTGGGTAAATATGCTGCTTTATGCAAATGTATGTATACATGTTTTACTGAAAATCAATTATCAACACAAAACAATGACAAATATTATCGAGAAACCCTCACTGGTACTGCATTTAGCATAAAAATATGCTCAAATCAGAACCTGGCAAATTTAAGCCCAACAGGCAACAACAGCTGTCAGTGTGTCAGTGTGCTGACTTGACTATGACTTGCCCCAAATTGCATGTGATGATCATAAAGTGGGCATGTCTGTAAAGGGGAGACTCGTGGGTACCCATAGAACCCATTTTCATTCATATCTTGAGGTCAGAGTTCAAAGGAGCCCTTTGAAAATGACCATGACAGTTTTTCCACGTCAAAATTTAGCGTAAGTTTGGAGCGTTATTTAACCTTCTTTATGACAAGCTAGTATGACATGGTTGGTGTCAATGGATTCCTTAGGTTTTTCTAGTTTGATATGATGCCAGTATCTTCACTCTAGCCCGCTACAAGATAAAAATCGCAAGTTGTATTAATGCGTTAAAGAAATTAGTGGCGTTAAAATTAATTTGCGTTAAAGCGTTATTATCGCGTTAACTTTGACGGCCCTAGTCAGAACCCAAAGTGACGTCTGACCAAAAGCCAAAATATCAAAAGTATTCAAGTTGTGACAAGAAAAACAGACCACTCTTATTGATGCTCATATCTAGAGACCTGCATGACGAACATCTTACTTTTTGTTCATGATTGGATTCCCAGCTTTTCTTGGCATTGATTTTGTTTTCTCCTGCTCCTGCTCTTGCTCTTCCCCCTTTTCTTCATCCAGGGACTCCGCATTAGCCTTGAAAGCAAAGATTCTCAGTGTTAAAGGAGTTTTATTGCCATCAGCATCCTTCTTCCTCAATAATTAAAGTATCAATTACTTTCAGGGCGAGCACACAGAGTTATAAGGCATAAGTTAGCCTGATCATAAATACACATGTAGGCTGTTAAGATCAATCGAGGCTGCACTGTTTACTTGATTTGCTGCGGGTTCAAGCAGGCGACCCATTGTGAGGTCAAGTTCACTGATGGTCGTCACGGTGACGGTGTGGTTGGGGTGATCGTACTGCACAGACTCTGTTGTAGCCGTTATCGCATCTTCCAGATCATCTTCATCCTCCTCTGATAGATGGGATCAAGAGAGGAAAAAAAAAAACAATAAGCACAGATTCTCAAGAGGTACGAATCAGTGACAGACTTTTGCTTATAACTCACGGAGAGCGTCCGTCCTCTCCTTCAGCATCATCAAGTAGTCCTTATGCCTCTGAAAGCAGATAGTCAAACACATCATTGAGTACATCCTTTCCTTACGTGCTCACACCAAAACAGATCTTTAGTCTGCGCTCTTTTACTTTAAACTTACTTGTTCTCGGACTCGGATCTGCTCTTCCTTGATTTTCTTTTTAATTTCTGCCAGTGCTGTTTTCCTCCTTTCCACCTTCCGTTTATGGAAACCAGTTAAATATTCCCTAGCAGGGCAGAAGAGGAAGAAACCAGTCACATTTTTTAAATCTAAGGTTTGTGTAGCATAAATTATACATATGACAACTATTATAATAAAATCTAACTTGACATTTCTTATATTGAAAACTCTTTGTTTACAATTCACATTAACATCGTGGTCAGTGAGGTTAGACAGATAGATATAGATAGATGGATATAGATTGATTAATAGATAGATAGATACTGTAGATAGACTTTTTTATGATCCCAAATTGGGAAATTATTTTGTTATAGCAGCAAGTTATCCAGGCAATGTACAGGAACAGTAAATACACAGTAAATATACTTTATCAACACTAGAGAAAATATCTATAGTATACACACAATATAAAGAATATATTAGAATACACTATAAATATACCAGACTACTACAACTAGCGTAGAAAAAATATAAAATATGAACATAAAACAGCAATAGCATATTATATACAATAGCATTGTCTGGTAAGTCACCCAAAGGGAACAAATCCAACACATAAACTCATAAGGGGAAAAGAACAAGACACCACAATGCTTCAATATTGTTTTGGAAAAGCAATTATAATTTACATACTGTTTAAACTGGTGATGTTTTAAAAAATACCTGCACTTGTTTGGTTTTATTCGGTCATAATGTGGTATTTTGGAGGGATTTTTGATCATTTTTATCTATTCTCGGGGGCAAAAAAGGATTAAATTTAACACCAAATCTGTGTAACAAATGGTATCAACCCAGAGACATAATAAAGCATGGGAATGGCTATCATATACTTCTATCCTAATGTTATAAGCCCTTATGCACTCTAAACTTTCAATATTTGAATAGGCGCCTAAACAAAATTATAGATTTAGGATTAGAACAACTTGACACACAGTACTGAGCTGCATCCCAAATTAATCTTCAGGTTCCCAGCTTTCAGATGATATACACCACTTCTATGTGACATCTACTGTTGACCTGCTATCTCCTCCTAAAGACCCCCTGTACCCCCTAAAAACAGACACAAATGGGTCTATAATAAAGGGAAAGAACAAGACAACACAATGCTTCAATGGTTCATAGTGTTCTGGAAGAGCAATTATAATTTACATACTGTTTAAACTGGTGATGTTTTAAAAATATCTGCACTTGTTTTGGTTTTATTCGGTCATAAACAAACCACGGATAACGTTACAATGTTCAACATACTATAGATATGTGGTGGAAAGCTGATGCTAACCTGAAGAGCTAACCTCAGTGAGGGCTAGTTTCTGTGTAATATATATAACACGTTGTTTATTAGTGGGGTAAAACTTACTCTCTGTCTCTGTCGTCGTACGTTACGATGCATTTGTTCTCTCGTTTCTTGGACCCGGGTTTAAATTTACCCTTTTTGGACACATTGTTGTGTTTTTTGTTATTTTTCATGTCGCACACGTGAGTTCACCAGGGAGTTTATCCAGACTACATCCGGCTTCCGGTCATGAGGAGCACGTCATTTAACTATGTCCGACTAGAAACAGGTAGATAAATAGGGACATTGAACAGGATGATGACTGAATTGTATATATATTTATTTTTTTAAAAAAATATTAATATTATTGCCAGCACACTTTGCCAGATGTGTAACGTTATTACAAAAAGTGTTATATAGGTAAAGCTTGACTCATGCAGAATTGTATCAATACTTGAATGTTTTCTGCATACATGTGGATCACCTTTTGATTATTTGATTATATTGTTATCCAAAGCATCCGTCTGCCACATGGCCTGATTTAGCAGCTGTCATAAAGTCATAAAGAGTTTTTGTTTTGATTTGACTCTATAATTACCCAATAGTAATTACAGGTTATTCTAATACTACAACTTGTCATTATATTGATTTTGCTCATCTTACTTTACTGTTATTTCCTGACAATTTCTGCACATTACTACGTACAATGTTAAAAGGCTATGACGCTCCAACCTGATTCCACACAACAAGTTTTTATGAAATGTCAGGTTACATCCAGTATAACTGTTGTTTCAACAGCATTTAAATGACTATATTCATCATCTGAATACGGTCATTTAATAACCCTGAATCTGGGTCAGAGCTATTCATGATATCATTAAATAATGTTGATGATGACGTTGAATAAACTATCACATTTAGCCCATTGATTGGTTGATCGGACATCATCGTCTGTGATGTCATGACTGACGTCACATGATGTCATGATGTCATGACTGACGTCATGACAACACAGACGTCATGACTGACGTTAAAGTCCTCGCTCGAAAAGTTTACTTATAGGACCCGCGCTGCGATCAGGTTCAAATTTCCTACCTAGGAGATTGCTGAAAAGCTAGGTTGTCCGGAGCAGATCCGGCCGGAACCTCTGCTGTAGGCTGACTGAAGGTCACTGACTGGAAGGTCACTGACTGAAGGTCACTGACTGAAGGTCAGCCTAGAGGACAGCTCCTTTCTGACAACGGGGTCAGTTCGGAGTAGAGGCTCGGACCGGCTCTCCTCTGAGCTACATGAGGACTATCAGCTTTCTCTAAAGGGGGAACCCGTGAAGGGGATTGGCTGGAAAGCTAGGTTGTCATCAGCCCTTCTCACAACAGGAGCCGCGGGGACCAGGTTCAGATCTCCTCTGGAGAGAGAGCCTGGTTAGTCTCAGGACTAGTTGGCCGGAATATTGAGGACTCTGGTCCGCCTTTTTTATCCATAACGAGCCGCTCTCTCGTTCCCACTTACCGGGGTTCATCAGGTACCTCGGCCGTGTTGGTGTCCCCACAGGACTCTGACACCGGTTCACTCTCCGGTTCTGTCTCTCCTGCAAAGATTATCATACAAACACTGTCGGACAACATGATGTCCTGCTGTTTCTGTGCCTGATCGCGCGTAATTACGCACGAAGGGTACAGCGGCCTGACTGTAGATCCCTGTGATCGGATAGGGATTGGTGGTACCACCGCCACTCCAAGGTAGCTTGTAATTTGTATCATTGCTGGAGCAGGATGATTGTGAATAGGGAGAGAGAATAGGATGATGACTGAATTGTATACTGATTTTTTTTGTATGTATATGTACTGCGTGTGCGTATATGTATGTATGTATGTGTGTATACAGTATATATATGTATATATAAATAGATTTAAATGTATTGTTTTTAATTATATATTTTTTTCCTTGTGTATATTCTTTTTCCTTATTTATCTATTTTTTATATGTAATTTTTTTCCTGTATCTATACTGGCTTATTTTATATTAATATTAGGTTTGTTAAGTTTCTTTGTACCGAGAATGTTATTATTGGGGACGTTTGTGAATGTTTGTTCTGTTGTTTCAAAATGAACAAAAAAAACAATAAATATAATATTGAAAAATAAAAAAAAACAAGTAGATAGAAGCCTGATAAGTTCCGCATCCCTTTTAACATTTGTTGGTTCAAACTGTATAGTGAGTTTAACATAATCACATCTCACCTAAAATAAACACCCTTGTTTAAATAGGTGCTATTGTTTTTTTTTAATATATGTTTATTGGGTTTTCTTATTTTCACAAACACAATAAGAATAAGAATAAAAAAAAAAGACAAAAACAAACAAATACTGGTACAGCTCAGATCAAAACATGTATATAGGAGGTCATAGGAAATAGTCCATAGTGCAGGGAAGTCACAGGATATATGAGTTCATGTTCAAGAGACTCCTTGTGAGATAATGGAAGAGAGATCGGGTCCAATATAATTCAAATAGGGCTGCCAAATATTGTGGAACTGATCTACTTTGGCATGTAGAATATTTGTGAGATATTCCAAAGGGACCATCTGAAATATCACTTTACGCCAGCCTTGAAAAGAGGGTTTCTTATCACTAAAGAGGTACTATTGTTGCTGCTATGTACATTTAACCTGCATTATCTGTTGATAGCACGATGTAAGATAATATTGATATTGTATGAATGAGAATGGATATGAATCCAGCTCAAATGAGGCCACATGTTCTGTATTTTCTGTTTCTCTTGAACTGGGAAAAAAGGGCGTTCAAGTATGCTGCTCCCTCTTCTTGGAATCAGCTACAAAATTACCTTTGCATTTGATATTTTCTATTTTGGTACTAACACTCTCCTGACACCTTTGAGGTGATCAGCTGTTTTCCACTCCCTCCAAGCAGCATTATGTACCCAGATATGCCACCTCTAGCTGGGAGTGTTTCATTTACACTGAGGTGTCCAGTGTTCATCACTTGGCCACATAGAGAGTGTGTGAAAGAGGACACCAATACACTTCACAGAGCCATCGTTATCAGATCTTCAGATCTACACTGGCATTCACACCCAGCCAACACCCACGTTCACATGAAACACGCTCTCTCAGTTTTTCAGTGCCTTCCGCATCCACGACCAGCATGATACTTTTGCCTCTGAAAGATCACAAACACTCCAACCACTGTCATGTGTTGTTTTATTACAAAACAAACATCAAAATGAACGCAGAAAGTCAGACAATAAAACACATCAAGGGGAAAGACAATTGTAACATAATTATAATGATAGCAAAAACTCCAGCAAGCCGATGGCCGGCTGAGCATTGCGTTCTTCTTTGCACACTTTTACCAGCCAGGAAAGATAATCTAAACTGATAAAAAGTATTTTCAGGACTCTTTAGGTTGCTAACTTACACCCTGGAAGAATTCTGGACATTTCTAATAGCATACATGTGTCTTTGCCTGTATTTTAAAAACAGCAAAGAAAGTCTAAAATATCAGTGTTTAAATGCGGGCTTCAATAAAATACACATCTTCCTATTAGAGATTATCTCTCTGACCCTAGGCTGCTTTTATCAATATAAAACAATGACAATGACATAACTGCAAAACTGTTCCCTTCCGCCCTCCGGAAAAGCATTTATATTAATATTACATTACCATTAAATAAGAAACAGGAATGACAGAAGCGCCTTCTCATGTGTAAGTAAACAATTAAAAACAAAAATTGGACAAAGATTTTACAAAGATACAACTCCTCCATCATTCCCGAATGTGATGACAACATAATAAAATAACTCTTTACATTACATCAAGGCCATTTTGCTGGAGAGCTTTACATCATAGGTGGACATCACATCCAAGATTCCTCACTTTTATTTCACTTCGCTATATCTTAAAGTGACACGCCACCCAACATCTTTTGAGTATCTGACCCTCGCTGCCTCTAGGCTGGAAAAGGCGGCTTACAATGATGCACAGTAGGCACTTTTATGGATGTTTTTTTTTCTGCTTTGAGGCCACCTTGCGAGGCCACAATAGAGTGTTTGATAGCAAAATGATTTTTGGTTGGAGTATCACTTTAAGCGTGAGGCAGCTGACCTTGCTCTCCTGGTCAGAGCTTCAGACTCTGACAGGAAACCATTAAACTTTGACGTGTTGCGGCGGTTCTTTGACGAGTGTCTCCTCTCAAGCAGAAGTCAGGGCTTCCCGTTTAATCTACTTCTGCTTATCTGCCTATATACAACCTATATACAATCACATTGTGAGTTTGTATGCAATTAATTTAATATATATATGCATCTGTGTGAGTGTGTGTGTAGGTAGGCATTTTCGAAATGATCTGCTCCCCTCTGTTATTTAGATATCCCACAGATCCAATCATTGTTCCCCCGTTTCTTGTTCGACAGTAAGGAGCATGTCAGCAGTAGCTGTCTGTCATTCTTGCATTCTGCAACAGCAAGTCAAATTCCTAAAGTACTACACTGCTGCATCCTAAAGTCTAAATAAAGCAGCTCATGAAGGTTTTATTAGAATGACGCTCCATCGCTTCAAATGGCCTCCTAATTCAAATTCATAACTGACGTGATGCTTAAGTATCCTATTTTGCTCCACAGTACAATGCTGGCATTGTACTGTGTATGAGGTAGATAAGAAGAGACACTACTCAGCACTGTATGGTAAAAGCAAGCTAGTCTATCCGTCTGCATCCTACAGCTCAGCTATGCTTAACAGAAACTCGGCTATCTGTTCTTGACGCCCTTAAATTGAAGCTTGCAAGTTTAATGAGACATTATTACACAGTTATTGTAGCACTCGCATTGCCGCGTGCCAATAATGATTGTACAGCGTGGTATCCTACAGCTAATCAATGCACTGCAGCATTGCATTCATTTAAAAACAGCTATTAGATAATGGTCCCTTTTCCCTTTGGGGCCTATTTAACCTGATTTTCCTTGTTGTGTAGCATTGTTAAAAATGAGGCAGTAAAGCCAGCGCGGTGCCATTAATGACCAGAAGGTGGCGTGATTGTGCTGCAACAATGAAACTAAGCGTCGAAGGAGCAAATGTGGAGCCTGCGGTGTGGATACAGTGAGCTGTCTGTGTGTGAATTTGAAGAAAAGTCTTTATATTCATGACCCTTGACCAGTATGCGGGTGTGAATGAGTGACAGTTGTTGGTGGCCTGGTTTACATCTTTCTATGTAGGATAGGAAATTACAGAGTTCATTGTATTGTGAGTAGCCCTAATGTGTGTGTGTGTGTGTGTGTGTGCGTGTTCAGGAGGCAGCGATGGTCGTGCCCCCGCTGAGGCGCAGCAGGATCTGCTGACAGTCCTGCAGGGAGCGTCGGTCTCCCACCCGCTCCAGGGTGCGCTTGGCCTCAGCCAGCAGGCGGGCGCGATGCCCGGGCGGAGTCAGCAGGGGCATGGGCAGGTGGCGGCAGGCCAGCAGGATGGCGTGAGCCCTCTCCCTCTCACCCAGGACGCACTCACCTTCTGACAGCAGCAGAGGGGAGGAAAAGAAGAGGAAGTTGTGTAGGTTAGTGTCCATTGGTTTCTGTTGTGTGTGTGTGTGTGTGTACATGTGTGTGGGATACAGGGTCATGTTGCCCTCTAGGACTGTTTCGAGTCAGTTTCTCTATTTTGGCTACATTTTGGCGATGTAAAACTTACATGGTCATATTCATAGGAGTCCCTTAACATGTCAGCTCAAGATATGTGAATGAAAATGGATTCTATGGGTACCCCTGAGTCTCCCCTTTACAGACATGCACACTTTATAATAATCACTTTGGGGCAAAAACCATGCACTTTTTGAATGCAGTATAAATGTGTTATTTTCGCCTATTTTAAAATGGTGTATTTGAATATTTCTGCATACTGGGAATTACATAAATTGGGTATCACTGTAAAGCTGAGACTCTTGTGGATCCAATGAGCTCAATTATATTCATGTGTGATGATGTTAGTCCCCATAGTAGCCATTTCATATGGTAAGACCATTTTTAAAAAATGTGACCTCCCTGTATAAAATGACCTGTGGTGACCTCTAGGATAATCACAGCCTCATGAAACTTTACAGTCACAAACTAGAGACCTAGAGCATTCAGAGGATGGATGGCTTTCCTAGGTAGACTGGCAATAAGGAGGTTTCTAAGCAGTTTCCAGAACATAAGTGCTCGCCATCCAATTGAAAAATTGCAAAAAAAAATGCAATTCTTGCAGAAATCTCAAAATGTCAAAAGCTTTTGATCCGAAATCACAGCATGGCTTTTTCTATGGTGTTCCTCAAGGTCTTGGTATCTTATTGTGGTATTTCGGAGGGATTTTTGATCATTTTTATCAATTCTCGGGTGGCAAAAAAGGATTAAATTTAGCACCAAATCTGTGTAACAAATGGTATCAACCCAGAGACATAATAAAGCATGGGAATGGCCATCATATACTCTAAACTTTCAATATTTGAATAGGCGCCTAAACAAAATTATAGATTTATGACTAGAATAACTTGACACACAGTGCTGCGCTGCATCCCAAATTAATCTTCAGGTTCCCAGCTTTCAGATGATGTACACCACTTCTATCTGACATCTACTGCTGACCTGCTATCTCCCCCTAAACACCACCTGTGCCCCCCTTAAAAAGACAAATATGGGTCTATAATAAAGAGGGGTGAAGTACAAGAGGTTAGTAGTTGAAATAAAGAGCGACCACAGGGGAACTGATCCTGAGTCAGTAGTCAAGGTAAACTTCCCCTCTTAGTTTGTGTGTGTGGGTGGATACGATTCTGTGACAATGACGTTGATGTCTGCACATAAACCAGTGAGTCTCTCTTACCGGCTGTGTAGGAGTTGTGTGTCCTGCGTCGGAGGTTGTGCTCCAGCAGCTGGTGTGTCCTTGTGGGACTGGCTCCAGCCATCAGCCTCACTGTGGTCTCATGGAGAAACACCTGCAGGGAAAAACACACCCACACACACACATATCAGAGCCGCAATGACTGTCATCATCAAGTATTTATAGGTGTTTGTGTTGAAGTGATGTTGGCGCAGAAACACATTGATCCTCCACATCATTTCACCCCATATACAGCACTCTACTACCAGGGATATCTACAAGGAGTCTGCCTTCATTGTAAAGCTCCTCACAGCACAGTGAGTGCATATTTCTCAGTCAGCGGTCTCACAACAAAACCTCAGAATATGATGCAGTTCATGTGGTTCTTGCACAAGTCAGAACAGAACAAATGATCCCCAACCCCTGTGAAAGCAGTAGTTGCTAAAGACCCTCTGGCTACGGTAATGACTTCTCCAGTAAATCGTACGAGTATGATTGATGGTCTATTAAACTGCGGTGAGATTTCTGCAGCTGGTAAAGAGCGGGAGAGAATGTGATTTCCAAGACTGATACAGTAAATGGAGTATTATCCCGAACAAGATTAGCAGGTCCCAGCTGATTCCTGGGCTTAGTATCAGCGCGGCGCAGAGTTTTTGTTAACATTATGTGCCAGCAACATATTGTGGGTATTATTACTTTTACTACATAGCTTGTTACAGCTTTACAAATCTGGAGAGCTGCCTGCTTCTCAGTGTTATATCATTATGAAGTGATAATTTGTTTTCTTTGGCTGAAAGCTAGACAATGAAAGCTGATTTAATAACTAATCTAATATCTTGTTATTGGCATTTGTCCATATTTCCGAGATTTAAAGAGGACCTATTATGCTCATTTTCATGTGCATACTTGTATTTTTGGTTTCTACTAAAACATATTTACATGTTTTAATGTTAAAAAAAATGCTTTTTTTTTCTCCTCATACCGGCTGTGCTGCAGCACCTCTTTTCACCCTCTGTCTGAAACACTCTGTTTTAGCTCCTGCCCCGCCCTCCCCTCCTGAAAAGTCTGCTCTGATTGGTCAGCTGGCCCACTCTGTTGTGATTGGTCAACCGAACCAAACTCTTCAGACTCCGCTCCAGCTCCGCTCTAACTGGCTGCTAGGCAGGTATTATGCAAATGTGTTACTTGGTGACATCACCACGTTACGGAAGAAAAGGCGGGACTTCAAGCGAGGTGTTTCAGGCAGTTCAGGAGCAGAGTTTCTGTGGGGGAGAGTAACTCCCTTTGGCGTGGACTTTAGGCTTTGTTACTTTGCAGACCTCTTACATGCACAAAAAAC
This sequence comes from Sebastes umbrosus, assembly GCF_015220745.1. Taxonomy (NCBI): domain Eukaryota; kingdom Metazoa; phylum Chordata; class Actinopteri; order Perciformes; family Sebastidae; genus Sebastes; species Sebastes umbrosus. The sequence goes on along the minus strand of NC_051282.1, from coordinate 11,218,702 downwards.
TATATAACACACTAAAGGAAAGGGAAAAAGCACAAAAGCATAATAGGTCCTCTTTAAAAAGCTACATGAGCAATAAATTAATCAAAAACATGAATCTACTGGTTAATCCTGCCAAATTGCCACAGGTCAGTAAGGTTGTTGTCAGTAAGTTTGTCAGTACTGCCACAGCTAAGGATTTTCCACCTATAATGCTCTTCAAAATGTTTCTGAGACTTCAGGGAAAACAACCAGAACTTCAATGTTGTTTCTCCATCTCATTCTACACTTGTTTCTTTCAGCTTTCGACACCTTAGATGACATGAAAGGGGACCGCATCGCCCTTAAGGGGTTTATTTCACAACAATGACCCGCTAGCTGTACATTATCCCGCTTATTGCACGGCTACTTACTTAAGAAATCAATAATTTGACACAAAAACGGTCCGCCAGAGTCCGACATCAGAGTTGCGTCCATAGCAACGGTCTGTTATACATAGCAACGGTCTGCTATAAAGAAATAACAGACCGTAGAACGCCGTGATTGACCAATCAGTATCGACTATTCAACAAAGCCGTGTAATAAATAAAATATAATGAACAGAGTTCTGAACTGCACTGACTGTAACCTTTTGCTGATTCCTGAACATATCTGATGGATGTACCTTGTGTTGCGCCTGTCTGTAGCACTGTGTGAGCTTTCTGAGCGCGCTGAGGTCCCTCTGGAAACCAGCCAACTGGGATCCAGGGGCCGGGCCGGGTTCTCCGTTACTGCTGCCTCCCCGCTGCCATAAACTGGTCCTCAAGGTCAGCAGAAGGTCACAGATCAGGAGCTCCACCCCCTTGGGAGAGAAGGAAGACAAAGATCAAAGTGTTGTTTGGTGCATTTACATAAGATGCTTGATTCGAGAAGAAAAATAGATTATTGTATACTATGGTTCATTTATATTTTGAAGGGGTGCATTTGAGACAAAAAGGGTGACTCAAACACGGCATTACAACCACAACCCACCACCACCATCATCACCACTGCGTCTCGCCCCAACATGCATGCAAATGAAATTAAAAGGTAACAACATGACATTCGGCGTCGTCTAATGTGAAGCGGTGGGGTGTGTAGCGGGTGCGTGCAGATCGGGGAGGCCTCTGTATTGCACTGCAGACACATTGCACTCGGCTTCAGGATCATGCAATGCAACTACAATGCACCACAGCCACCTCCTGCCACCCACACTGCTCACACACACACACACACACAGCCCCACGTCAGCCTGCCCTCCAACTGAGCATGCAGTGTGTGCGTGTATGCATAATGAAAGATACAGTATTAGACAGGTTTTTTTGTGTATGTGTGCGTGTGAGACAGCAGACAAGATTACATAACAAGCGGTCTAACCACAGACCCAGAGCAGATCTGAAGGAGATAATAGCACCAGTGTTTGGAGTGCTGTGAGGGATTCTTTTGTACGCTACCTTGTTCAGCCAGTTCCCAGTCTGGGCGAGGGGCACTGAGATGCTGGAGCGCAGGTAGCTGCTGGCTCTGTCGCAGTGGGACAGGCAGGCTATGGCCCCTTCTCCCTTCAGAGGAGACAGACTCATCTGAACTGCCTTGCAAAGCAGCAGCACGGCCTTGGGCAGCGGGTGGCTGAAACAGAGAGGCAAGAGAAGGACAGTGAGGACGGTTACTGTGGTTTCTTTTAGAGATGAATGCATAATTGACTTCGCTTCGCTAAACCCCTCCCAAGAACGGCCACTTTCCAATCCTACGTTAGCAAGCAAAACGGAGTGCAGGAGGTCTGTCAATTTTTCAGTGGTGTGTCTGGAACCTGCAAGCAGCAGATGTCCTAAACGTTTAGTGAAGAGTGACGTATTTTTTCGCTTATCCAATGCCAAATACGCAAGTGGAGAGATGTTAGATATGGATTAAACAGTGTGGAAGACCTCACTCACAGCTGAATCCATCCAAGATCAACAAAAACTCCTTAATAATAATGTTAGCTAGCTAATTTGTGAGAAGGAGGGGCTTAGGGAAGGGTGAATTGTCTTTATTACCGCCGTTAAGTCAGATGTTTGGAATCTACAGAGGTTAGAGAAGGTTTGCAGATCATTTTGTGTCTCTGAATCAAGATTATATTAAATGTATCGGATCTTTGCACCGCATAGGTATCGAGAATCGTGGAATTTCACTGGTATTGCTATCGACCTCTAAATTTCTGGTATCGTGACATCCTTAATTTAGATCTACTGAAACAAGTTTTTACTTCACTTACTCAAGAGTGTGTAGAGCCCTCGGCATCCGCTCCGCTTCTGCCAACAGTGACCTCACTATGACGTCATCGCCCTGCAGCCAATGCACGGCAGCCTTCAGAACCAAAGCCCACCAACGACTCACTGGGTCTCCCACTGGCAGGAGGAAGAGAGGGAAATTATGTAGAAATAAAAATGAAAACAATAAGGACAAACTAGCTCCAGTCTAAGAGCCGGAATGGACTTTTTTGTGGCCGTGAAAATATTTTTTCTTGTCAAGCTTTAATTTTGTTAAAATGAGATGATGTGATGGTTAAGACCCCCGTCCTTTTGTCTCCGCTTTGTGTCTCCTGCGAGATCTAAAGCTGTATGTGTGTGATGATGTAAATGCTTTGTGTGCAGAATGTCTCAGTGTGAAAACACTGAATTGATTTAGGCTGTAGCTAATTAACATCGCCTCAACAGATTTCTAATGTGTTCATATCCAATAGTCATTTATTACCACAAATCAATGACTGCAAGTGTTATCTGTGGTAATCCAATAAAAAGTTAATCCCAAAAGCCAAATTGGTTGTCAGTGCACGACAAATGGAGCAAAGAAAATCCGTTCATGTTGACAGTAATAACGTTGATGGCTATCTAGTTAATCTTCAATAAAGAAAGAGTTGAAATCTCCCCCCCCTCTCCCCCCCTCATTGGATCACAAACATCTGATGTGATCATGCTTCATCATGATTGGGCAGGGTTGTTCTCTCCATGCTATTCATACCTGGCGTGGTGGTGTGATTGGGAGGAGTCGAGAAGGGGGGAGGAGGAGAGGGAGAGTCCTCTGTACAGCTGTTCAACAACTGGAGGAACTCCAGGGCGCTGGAGAACTCCCTGAAAGAGTGACAGATAAGAGGAAAAAGAACAGATCCGGGGTAAATCATTAATTCACATCAAACTGTCCAAAACATGGCTGGCACCCCGGCCCTTACCCAGAGTCGTTCTTGCGTTTGCCCACTTCAGAGTCGCTCTGCGGCTGGATGAGGGTGTGAACGGCTCTCTCCAAAAGCTTCCTGCAGAAACAGCGGTGCAGCTGGGCGATGGGGTCAGCTGGAGGAAGATTAAGAGGGAAACAGAGAGGAACCGTGAAATCACAGCACACGGCATTTTTTAATTCTTTAATACCAAATAAAGCGACTACATATTCACATTCATAAGGCGTTTTCAGAAGTTCTGGGGAGCTCCCCCGAGAACTACATACCTTCAAGGGTTTTTTTTTGCTTGCATTCGCACCACCAATAGGAATGCTGAAGTGGCGTAAGCTGGCCGGCGGTTGGTATAGCAACGCTTTATCGAGTCAAAATCACGTATTTCCCCCGTGGCATATATATATATCAATGTTGGTCCATTTTTCTGTGTTTTCTTCCTTTTTTTCAGTTACGAGCTGTTGTTTGTGTTGTCTGGTGTTTACACGGCCAACGTGTTTTTTACCGGCAGTTACCGGCGCTGCATTGGCTCATGTGTTCGACCAATCAACGTACACTACATCACTCACGGTTCCTCTTGTGCTGGGAGAGTACCTCAAAACGACGTTCTAAGAGCTACAATCGTTCCTAGTTCTTGCGATGCAGACACAATAAAAATAGGGGTTCTTAGAACTATAAAAAAGTTCCTCTGGTCCGAAAACGCCTATAGATAAGGGAAAGACAAATAATATGCACAATAATCGATACGTATATTTAGCAAATAGCTATTAAACTTTTACATGTTGATCCGTTTTTAAGCTTCTGAATTGCCCACCACAACCACAGCCAAAGAATCACAATGTTCATTCAAGATATATCCAGTAAAGCTCAACACAATGCAACAAAGATCTATAAGCCAACCCAGCCAATTTAGCAAACATGATTCCATCCATCCATTTTTCTGATGCTTATCAGGGGCCGGCTCAAATTTAAGTATCATCGCTGGAAATTAAGAGCTGGGGAGATACTTGAAATTGAAGGTGCAATTAAATAGTTCCATTTCAAAATGTTACGTTTTCTTTTATAGAAAGTTCATCCAGTAATAGGACTTCTATAAAGGAGCTAGATGTATGCTAAAAAGCATGATGTTATGAGTTTATCTTGTGTGATTAAAAAAAAGTCTAACAAAAACCACCTAAAACTTTTTGGACTGTTTGTTTTGGAGTTGAAATTAGAAAGAAAAGATGACAGAAAGACATGAAGAGTAAAACAGAGTATGGGCCAGGTCCTGGATTTATATCATACCTGGGTCTCTCTGAGAAGTGTACACCCCGTCGCTGCTCTCTGACTTCACCGACCAATCACAACTCAGGAAGAACTGCCTACCCAACGGGGTGAAGAGCCAGCGCAGGCAGTCGGGGATTGGCTTGGTCTCTGATTGGTTGGCCACACTCTCTGCACAACTCAACAGATAACCCTGGGTGATAGACACGGAGGAAAAGATGCTGATGATGGGAAGAAAACTCATCCAAAGAACATCAGACATCACTGAAATAACATTGAGATAAACTGGATAAGATGTTTAGATGGAAAATGTACCATGTAAGAGACTTACAGGCAGAAAGGCGAGGTGGTGGCCCAGCACGGTGCGCAGGGCTGTTGCTGCAGTGACATAGATCTGGGTGAGCTGGGCAGGGGCCATCTTGCCTTGGGCGCTCTCGCTGAGGTTGACGGCGCTCAGAGACACAGACAACGCCCACAGGCTGCTACGCTGAGGCAGCTTTCCTACAAAGAGAGAACAGAAACTGTATCACTGTGTTTAAATCTTCAAAGCATGTCAAAGTGAAAGTAAGGTTCAACATTGACTTGTTGTAATTAATGTGGAAAAGATTGTTGAGTCTCGTGTATCCGTCCTGCCTGTGTGCCGCATCAGCCCACATTGTTCTCACCTGTGAGCTGCAGCTGGCTCAACCGGTGGTAAACCAGTGCCGCGTCCTTCGCACTAGTCCTAGCCTCCTCCCCCTCATGCTTCCCCCCGACCTGATGAACCAGCCAACCCAGAGGAGTTGGACGATGCAAGACGTAGCGAATCAGATTCCAGGACAGCGAGCAGACCAGGTCCAGGCTAGTTGAGGGAAGAGCTCTGGTCAAGACGGACAGGCAGGTCTCTAAACTGGCCATCGCTGCCATGTAATCTCCCTGCAAGAGAGAGGAGACAGGGAAAATAGTCAGCTAATCAGTATTCAGTGAAGGCTGGTAGGAATGAGGGGAGTGATGAAGGTCATTAGATCTGAAAACGATTTGAACAAGCGCTAAAAATAAGCCCATGCAGGGAACAGACAAACTAAGACATCAAAACGGTGAGAATCAAAGCAAGCTGGGCGAAGTGCTCTTCAATTACTGAGAAATCATCAGATATAATTCTCCGAGCACATCCAAAACGGGAAAAAAGAATAACTGGATCCAATATCCACACTGTCACATGAAATGTGATTATATTTGGAAACGCTACCTCACCCTTTCTTGAACACAAAAACATGTTATGCAAGGAACAATAGATATAAATAGCATTCCAAAGACTTCTTCTAAACTGATCTGCACTCACCCTGTTGAGATGCAGGTCGGCCTGTTTGCGATGCCTCCAGAACGACACAGACTTTGGCGAGTGAAGGAGCGTGACGGGCTCCCACAGGTGGAGCACCCTGACACAGCCCCACACCGCTCCCACCCCGCTCAGCACCCACACCATCACCCATGGCAACAGGCACCGCAGCCAGGATGCTGGACAGAGGGGCGAGAAGAGATGAAACGTGGTACATTTTAGAATACTTCGCAACCAACCAAGCATCCTGCTGCGTCACTAATTCAATCATGAGGGGTCAGCCCTGCTCACCAAAGTCCTGCGTGTGAGTCGGGAACCAGACGAGCGTTCTAGACGGCCCGTGGCCCGCTGAGAGGCTGGGGCTCCCTGAGGACTCAGAGCCCAACAAAGATGGCAGCGGGTTTAGGGACAGGCAGAAGAAGGTCAGGGCGCAGAGGAGCAGTCGGGAACGATCCATCACTCCGACCGAGGAGGGAGAGTCTGGCTCGATCTTCATCTGAAAGACGGTAAGACAGAACAGGTTCACAATAATGAATAATTATACTGACAATGTCTGTAGAATAATTCCACGGTTCCTACACATTTTCATGGACAAAATTTCAAAACTTTTCCATGACTTTACAAGGACCAGTAATAAAATGTACATAACCATTCACAACCTATAAGTACACAAACAGAAGTTGTGAAAGAATCCAGGGTGGAACCCGATGTACATTAGGCTGGGTGCATTGTACATTATCCCACTTATTAAAACGGAGTATTCAACACAGCTGTGTAATAATCGCAAATAATCGCATGATTGTCCATAGTTAATCGTGATTAATAGCTTAATGCAAATGTATGTATATCTTTATTATTGGATTAAAACTGACATATGATGCCAGTGTCTTCACTCTAGCTTTAAATCTGAGCCCGGTACAACCTCCGAAAGATCGATTGCATTAATGCGTTAAAGAAATCCGTGGCGTTAACGCCTTATTATCTCGTTAACTTTGACAGATTTATCTTTCTATCTATCTATGTATACAGTATATATAATTTTCTAAATTTAGATACATTTTTATTTGACAAGAAATTAGCAGTCTCTACCCGTAGTGATAAAATATATGTCAGCACCTCCTGAGCAAACCTCTCAATAAAAGCCTTCTAGATGTTCACTGATGGAAAGCTTTTACTGTGAAGCAAGAGGAGTTAAGGAGCAGTAAGGCTCCTATCGGCTGACTGAACTACTACTACTCTAAAAACTAAGCTGTGTTACCTGATCGTGCTCCATCAAGGGGCTGCCTGGCTCCGAGTCCACACAGTAAGGAGAGAATTGGTGAGGGGAACCAGAACCAGAGTCCGAGGCTGGAGGTGACATCATCACTATTTCCTCTTTGAGCTCCACGTCTTCAGACAGAATCACTGTTTCTGAGACAGAGAGAGAGAGTGACTCAATGAGATCTCAAGTTGCTACAGATCAGGCTCGGCTTATAATATTCAGTAATGCAAAGCACTCACTGTTCTTCGGATTGCCCATCTTAAGGGCCAAGTTCTCCTGCCGTAGTTTGTGGTTGACCTGTTGCAGGTATCGGATGTAGTCGATGGCCTTCCTCAGTACCCCTGACTTGTGCATCTGGGAAGATTTTTTTTCTCCAAATTAAACACTGAAACATTTTATGAGATTAAGCTCAGATGTCTTAGTGTTTCACTGTCCCGGTGGACTAACCTTCTGGTCATTGCCCATGACGAGGTCTCTGAGCTCCACGATCTTGTCGTTGATGGAGGACCGGTACCTCTTCTCGATGATGTTGTGCGTCGTCCTCCTCTCGCCCTCCTTCACCACTCCCCCCGGGCCTATCACTCCTCCCATCATACACTCCATGCTCAACCTGGCTCCGTTTGTCATGTGGGAGGAGCCGTGCTGCAGCTGCTTGATTGGCAGCTTGTCTCCTCCTCCCATCATAACAGGGACGGTGGTCAGGATGTTGCTGCTCATCAGCGTCTGGGGACGGAAATCAGTAGCAGTGCGTTAGTTTTCAGTGTGGGTCCAAAAGTTGTGACAATTATAAACAACCAAATATAAAGTCTTCTATGCTAGCTGTATACCGGGACTTGTAGAGCTGTGTTCTGCATGGGCGTAGTCATGGTGGACAGCACCTGTGTGCCGTCTGGTTTGAGTGTCGTGAGAACCAGTGAATCTGTCTTCAGGATCTGAGGCTGCTGGACCAGAACCTGATGAAAAGACGCCCAAAAGGTCAATGCGAGGAACATCGTGAATAAAATAATTAGCGTATGAGCTATCTTTTGCAGTAATTAGGGTAAGATTGTCCAGTCAGGTTTGTTGAAATATTGATCTTTTATTACCAGATATCAGCTAATCATCATGTCTATGCAGTGTCGGACTCAGGCTGTCTGAGGGGCAGGAGCGAAAAAAATTAATGCATCACATTTTCACTACTGGAAAGGCACCCTAGGGGGTACGTTGTCATGTTTTCTCCATTTAAGGACACCCTAGAGAACACTGCTTCATGTTTTCTCGATTTAAAGACACCCTGCAGGGCACCTTATCATGTTTTCTACGTTTAAGGACACCCTAGAGGGCACTGCATCATGTTTTATCTACGATAGAGGCATCCAAGAAGGTGCTTTTGCAGCATTATTTTCCAACATGGAGGCACCAAGGGGTGCGGTCATCCCCTCCAATAAAAAACTGTGATTACTAACAACAGGGAGGTTACTCACAGGAACTTGCTGCATCTGCTGCTGCATAGTGTGGACCGTGGTGGGCGCTTGGGAGAGAGTCTGGATGGTCTGACAGGTCGGGGTCAGAACACGCTGGTGCTGAATGGTCAATGGCTGGAGCTGTGACGTCATAATGCTCTGCATCTGTGGTTGGAGGACTGGGAATGGGAGACAAGATGAAGGAAGATTTGTCAAATTCAAAACACACTGCAGATGCTAATATTATTGCAGCAACAACATGTTACCATTAACAGACAGGATAATGTACTGTATGATACATTTAATCTGTGTTCACCCTAATATTGAGCACTTCATGAAAACTCTTTCACACAGAGGGCTGGGCGATGTGGCCAAAATCTTCTATCCCAATGTAGATCATTTCATATCTCGATAATGATATATATCACAATATAGCATGTTTTCTGGTTATTCAATAAATAAATAGTCTATATGAAATATCCACATGGTAAAGCCTATTAAGAACTTTAGTGCAAAATGAACATAACAGTTTCAAGTGAAATTATAGAAAAAAAAATTAATAAATATTTCCAACTATACACTGACTATATTTAAATGCATGATGCACACAAATAAACAATAGTTTGATTGATTGATCAGATTTTCGGAGAATTTTGAGTAAGTATGAGCTTGTTATTATCAATTTAGACGACGTAATTGTGTATCACGTTATCTCGATGTATGATTTTATCACGCTACGATTCCATTGAAAGACGATAAATTATATTGAATCATCGCCCAGCCCTATTTTCATACGTTCAACAGAACATCCTCCTCTCTTTAGTCACCTTGGAAACCAGAAGCATGGTTCTGGTGGCAGATGACGGGGCTCTGGATGAAACGTGACTGTCCGCCGTTGGTGGTGATCATCACAGTCTGGGCCGCCTGGGTCTGGATGGGCATGCCCGTCTGGCTGTGGGTCTGAACCAGAGTGTGGACCGGGAAGCTCTGGGTCTGCATGGGGATCGCCTGGGTGTGCATCTGCGTTTAAATAAAACATATAAATTCATCTCAACGTGCATTCTTCCCCTCAGAGATCACTAAAGTTGGATGCTACATAAGACAGCTCATTGCTCTTTTTTGATGTACTGTTTTAGGATTTCACTCAAGACAATAAACTATATCTGTCAGGCTGACTACGGTTTTTGCTGAGACGTGCATTGCTTTTTTATAGGGATGCTGAGCTGGATATTATATTTTACAGTCTGTCAGTACTCTGAAATTTTTCTCCTGTCAGCAGAAGCTTTTTCTTTTACTACGGATGGCACAATAACAGAAAATGGATCCACACTGTCTCCACAACAGACAATAAAATCACAGCTGGAGAAGCAGGCACCTTGAAAACAGCTTGACTTGTCCATCACTTCAGCACTTATATACAGCCCTTCCAGACCCATGCACAGATCCAGAACTTAAAACGTGTAACCTTGAGTACTGCTTTCAATAAGCTACATAGCAGTGTATAAAACTAACTTACCCTCGTAGAACTAGTAGTAGTATTACAAGTAGTATTCATGAGTAAAACGAGATGTCAAACTCAGGATTTGAGTGTGAGAGAGGTGATAGTTGATACCTGGATGGTGGGCTGGACCGTCTGTTGGGGCTGAGGCTGGATGGGCTGGATCACCTGAGGCCGCGGCTGGAGGAGCGGAGGGCTGCGGGTCACCTGCTGCTGCACCGAGGTGACGGTGGTGGTGGGGGAGGGGGTCTGTGTGGGAGTGAGTGGAGGAGTAAGGGGCACAGACTGGGGAGACAGTGTGTGGGAGGCGACGAGGCTAACGGTGGAGCTCTGGTAGACAGCGGGGGTTGGTGTTTTGGGAGTCTGGGGAGTCTTGGGAGTTTGAGGAGACTGAGGGGTTTGAACGGCAGGACGCGGAGTGGCGCTGGCGCCGCCGCTCTGCACAGAGCTTGCTGAGTTCATCTGATCCTCAAACAAGTCTGGGAAGTCCCCCACCTGGTTGCTGACGAACTGCAGCATCTCTGAGGAGACGGAGAAACAGAATGAATTGAATTAAGAAATCAAAATAAGCTTTTGGGACAGCTCTGACATTCATTCAATGATATAAAATATGAAAATAGGTTTAATATAGCATATGAGGTATTTTTCAACACCTTAAATATTCTACAATTTCAAATTATTAAATACTAATAAATATAATTTTAATTTTACTTTAAATTTACAGTTGCGTAACTAAAAACAGATTGCAAACAATAGGGACCTGTTTAGATATTTATAGCCAAGATATTTCTACGATACAGAAATAAAAAAATTTATTGAAACAGAAAGATGACGTGATTGAAGTGTTGACAGGTGCATACAAACAAACCCCTCAAAGATTGTTTCTTAACTGTACAGTAGTTTACAAAAACGAAACGGAAGAAATTCACTATACGTAAAATTGAAATGGGAACTAGAATTGAACATTAAACATTATGTCGAAGAGTGAATTCATGTGCAGAACACAACAAACTTCCACTAGCTCTAAAAGATGGAGAGAATTCAGATGGAAGAATTTAATCCGCTTTTATATTACAACCCACATAAAAAATAAAGAACTGGGCGAACAGCAGCAATGCTGGAGACAGTGTGGGCAGATGAATGCCGATCACTCACATACTTATTTTCTGGTCTAAATAAAAAATGTATAAAAATACAGACATTCTGGGACAGCCAGGGTTATTCAGATCCTTGAGAAGATTTTATGCTACAAGATTCCCAGGGTCGCCCGGATTGATACCCAGTGACATTATTCAAAAGAAGGACATCTATCGCTTCAAAATCCTGATATGTATGTAAAAAAGCCATCACAAGGAGCGGGCAGTGGCTGGACATTGTAGAGGAAATATACTCCATGGAAAAGCTGACTCGTTATCTAAGGACTAAAGGTAGGACCCATGAACAACGCTGGGGAAAATGGACTACATACAAGAGAAATGATGGGTTGTGTTCTCAGCTGGTCTGAAAAGAATGGATCAAAAGTTGTACAGAGAGAGTAGTGCCCCCCTTTTGTGTATATTTTCTATTTTGGTTGTTGACTTTGTTCAGTGTAATAACAAGTGAAAAATAAATAAACAAAAGTAAAAGAAAATCTGCATGCAAATTGTGTGGAGACAACATATTGCAGCATTATCTAAATCCCATGGCTGACAATGACTTGCCTACCTTTCAACTCAGGCCTTAGGTACACCCAATATTACTGTACCAGAGGTACTAATCTATATATTGTTTCCCCAAGTGTCCTTGAGAAAGAAGAACTCTTGGATTGAAACTTAACGCAGGGTGGTAAGGTTGCCCCACAGTTGATCTGGCTTAGATGTGTGAATGCTGCTAACAGATAAGACTGGTAAAACCTGAAAAGTTTCATGGACTGGCCTTGAATTGGCACACGCAAACACAGAGAGAAGCTACTGTTGTGGTCATAAACCAATGAAAAGATAGCACAGAAAGCAAAAGGCCTTCAAACAGATAGCCTTGAAAACGTGAGTAGTAATATTACTGATGGCCTCAATAGACAATGGCAGCAGGGTAATAAAGCACTTAGATAAAGAGTACGGCTGATTGACGGATGGATGGATGGATGGAACTATAATGATGATGAATGTGCTCCTGTTGTTAAACACGGCTGTACACTAATGTTAAACATAAACACCACCTAACAGCATTCAATAAATGGTTGCAATGTTTAAGTCAAGTCTGATGTTGCCTTACACATAAAAGAATGATCCCATTAACTTCCACAGAGTGAGGCATAAAGCTTATTAATTAAACACTGCCCAGGTACCGCTATCGGTATCGGGACTGAAGAAGTTGGATCGGTTCATCCTTAATAAACGGTGTGAATTTTTGCACCAATATGATTAAATAATATTTACGTCTGTTTATTTCAATAAAAGTGTACATAGCTTCTAAATTTAATTCCCCAAAAAACTAAATCACAAATAATGAAATATATCATGATAGCACTATAAAACTATGTCTTTTTTTTAATGCATTTTATTACACCCTATTTGGTGTTAACATCTCTTTAATGTCTTGACAGGTATGAGACAAAAGCAGTTGGCCAAAGAACACAAGTCTGTCCATTACTGTGGAAAACACCAGGATTTTCATGGTCCCACAGGACTTTGGAACGTCAAGACAACAGCTTTACAGGGTCCATGTGGAGGACATGGTGACTGATGTATATCACTGATATGGCATACTGTATGGGTTCAGCCATCAAGGTCAATAAACAACAAGCCTGCAGCCTTGAAGTTAGTCTTACTGTACAGTAGAGCGAGACCAGACAATCCAACAGACCACATTTATCCACTGTTTCAGAGCGACATGAAATCACTGAGCACATCCCCACTGATGAGACCGTTCATAATATTCTGAATGGAAAATGTACCATAGATGAACATCAGCATCGAGAGTCAGAGACACTGGATATCATACAGCCCTGTTTAATTCTAATAACGTTACAGTGAACGTTAACAATGAGTTTGCATTCCGTAAAAGTTCATTCCACCCACTAACTGTACTTTATGACAACATAATGACTGATTGCATTTGTCATTTCATTCATTAGACTCTAATGATTAGAGGCAAGGAGTGGCGCTCTGTAATTAAATATTTTAATAACTTGTCCACACAATATCAATCATGGTGCAGTGACGCATGCTTTCAAAAAGCTGAGAATGAAAAAGAATGACATCGTCATCTCTTATCTTTTATCTCATTGTAATATTTTGTTTTACCATAAACACAACACAAAAGGGCTAGGATACCAGAATAGATGTATGACGCTGGAAAGTTGAGACAGTAGTAGAGAAATAAAACTTTCTCACAAACATTGCATCACCAAGGATGTCTCATCTTTGTCAGCAACAGCGGCCAACTTCCTGTCACCTCTTCCTGACCTTCTGTTATCACTTGTTGCATTTCAATATAAAACAATAAAAGGTCTTGTTGTCTGAATATATAGCTTTCTTTTTCTGCTGTCATACAATGTCATGACTGTAAAAAGTGATTTGATCGATGGTCACCAAACAATACCAATTGGCAAACCAAGGACGGTAGTTCCTCAGATGGTACTAATGACTGTGTATGTGAGCTCTGTTGACATTAAGAGGTTGACAGTACTAGACAGTAGGGCTGCACGATTATGGCCAAACTGACAATCACAATTATTTTGATCAATATTGAGATCACGATAATTCATTGATTTTAGGGACAAAATATTTTCATTGCACTTTCACTTTTAAATAAAGAGTACTGCTTTCACTTCCATGTTGTGCTACATTTAAGCTAATGTACAAATCTTAGCATAAAAATAAGCCTTATTCACAGTGCATCTCCTGGAAGCAAAATAAAATTGTACCAAGACTCTGGACTGCAGCTGCAACATTCAGGGAAGTTTTTCACAGGCTGTTGCTGTAGGGGTTGCGCGTAGCCGCATGACGGCTCCCAAAAAGTGAAGTCAAAACATCTGGTCGTGTCTAGAAGGTAAACCACGAGTGGTGAAACCCTCAGAAGATGGTTAAGTTGAGACATTGATGTCGAACAGTTAAGGTTAGCATAGGTCGTCGTCGGGCAGCGAGTCTCGAGAGTTTTTGCAAGTTTTTGTCGGATTTCGCAATTTGCGGTTTACCTTCTAGAAACAACCAATACATCTGTATCACCTCCTGGTGGCTGGCTTTTAGTTTAGTAGTTAAGGAAGTGCTTGATTTGATATGCAGCAGAATTTTCTATGAGCAGAGCACACATTTTAAATGTCAATATGGCAGTCATATATCATGTTCATTAAATTGTGGGACGCACAAATGGTGATCGCCATTCATATTTGATTAATTGTGCAGCCCTACTAGAGGGTCATAAACAGTGAGAGTACCTCCTAACATAACTAATATTCATAATGGCAAAACTAGAATAATGAAGGTTCAGGTTTAAAATATGCAGCCCTGATTAACTGTAGGACAGTTTCAGATACACAACACCAAAGAACATTACGCTCAGGAGCTTTTACCAGCCAGTCCTTCACATATCACATACTGTATAAATACACACATTATGTAGGCAGACGCATTAGCCCATGCACTTATACACCTCCACGGGGGGCAGACTGTTCACGACAGACAGGACAAAGCAGCTCTGAGCCCCCAGAGCTTCAGACAAGCTCACACAAAGGGTAAATCCATCAAAGGGGGGACAGTTTCCTAGGCTGTTAGGCACACAGAAAATAGGTTATATAACCAGTTGCTAAGAGAGTAATTGGGAGAGGAAGAATGTTCTTGATGAATATAGGGTCAACTGCACGAGCCCTTACAGGGGCCTCTAAGACCTTACGCTCAGTGAAACGCACATGGCTCATCTGAAGAACAAAGTTAATATCTGTGGAGGTCTACAGTAAACCAGCTGCCGCACAGAGAGAGCAATGAACTATCACTGAAAAGAGGCTGTGATGATTTTAAATACATAAAATAAGCGTATCATTAGGAAGATGGGGACTAAAATGTCTGTAACAGAGGGTCAATATTTCTGCAGTTGGCTGCTTTGCCTGATGGGAAAATTGAATTTATCAATTAGCTGCAAGCCAAATAGAAACTGAGTGAAGATAAAAACTCAAGTGTAGGCAGTCGTTGTTGCGGCACGCCTGTGAATTCATCATCAGTCAACGCTCAGTTGTCACTGTCGCAATCTGTGCATTCCTGTCTTTTCACACAATGATTAAGTGGGATTACATAACTGTGGATGGGGAGGGGGGTTGTTGTCTGCTCACTCTGCCCAAGGGCCCCCTTTGAAAAGAGAATCAACAGCAGACACCAAGGGCAGGTAGAGTTTCTGAAATGTTTCATTCAATCAATTGTTACATCTTGTTAAATAATGTTACAAAATCAATGTGGCCCAGTAAACAAACAGACAGGGTTCTCTCTTGAAACACAGTTCATCTCACACTGTCTGACACACACACACAAACACACACTAGCCCATCAGTCCGGTCTGGTGACTTGGCATTCAGTAAAATTCCACCCTAATGGAAATCTGGTGACTCTGCGCTGGCCGGTGTTTCACCAAAATCCCCTTCCTTTCACTATGGGCCTAAGGGTGAAATTTGTTTTGATAAGAGAGAGAGATAGATTGGATTAGGGATGCACCAATACCGATACTGGATCGGATATCGAGCCGATACTGAATCAAATAGCTGATGAAGATGAAGATTTTTTATCAAGTTGCTGGTGTACAATTTATTATTTTAATAATAAATAAAATTAGATAAATTCATATCTGTGTATTTAATGGTCACATTTTGTTTTACAAAATCAGGAAAGCAACGTTCAAGTCAAGCCTGATGTTTTATGTTACATGTAAAAGAATGATTCCAGTCACTTTCACACAGTAAGGCATACATACAGCTTATTGATTAAACACTGGTATCAGATCGGTACTCGGTATCAGCCGATACCCAAAGCCCAGGTATCACTATCAGTATCGGGACTGAAAAAGTTGGATCGATGTACAGTATATCCCTAGATTGAATCAGGGATGCTGTTTGTTCACTGAGTGCAGAACTGGATGTTGGTCCACTAACTCAGCTCAATAACTCTTCAGAATAAGCCTGGAAAAGATGCTGCAGAAAGGTTTCCTTCGTTAAATTCTACAAAAAGCTTAAATGTTGACATGGAAGTCTAAATAATTCATGTTCATGTTATGACCCTTGGCTCACAGTAAAAAACACAGTCAAGCTTGATGAGCAAGTCACACTCTTGTGTCTCTCCCTTCACTGCCCACATACACAGCTTCTTGGATGAATGAATGACACCACTTATTCATAACCATACCTCTGCATCATGGAAAATGACACTCTGTCTTCAACTTCACTCAATTACTTTTTCCATTGAAGCCATTTCACATAGCATTATGACACATGACAGCTTCCAAAAGTCATAATGCATAAAATATATAATGTATATTTGCAATTTTGTGTGGAATAAATCTGACTCAAGTAACAGACACATACACCATTCTACATTGTGCTAAAATAAGAGCAATTGTAAGGGCTAACTATTCTTAACATCCCCTTTAACACCAGCTGAATACTCTGAATGCTAAATATTGTGTCTTATCACATAAATCATAAACAGACCTCCTCAGCAGGATGAGCATCTCGCAGAGCTCTCAAACTGAACCAACACTAACAAACAACACTTAATTCTAATTGACTTTGGACTCCTGCAGGCCAGGAGAATGGTGGCTTTGTGTTGGAGAAAAATGGATTTACCTTGGATACATGTAAGTGTGAGGGAGATGGCATCTTGTGTTGTACTGGAGAGACTAACATAAATAACCAGAGGAAAAGCAGCAGAACTTGAAAATGTTTGGCAACCTTTGTTGGACTTTCTTGGACGTCAAGGAAGCACACTCACATTGAAACTGCTGTGTATTGCTGAGTGCTGTTGTTGAAATTGTTGTGTTTTATTTATTTTTTGTTCTTCTTCTTTGAGGTATTTATTTATTTTGTTTTATCTTTTATTTTCTTTGTTTTCTTTGTTAGATAAGTGAAATACATGAAATGTCATGTCTCTCTTTCTTTGAAAATCTGACTAAACATTTCATTGTATCATTTAATTATTAATATTAATATTGTTAGTCTGTCTGTATGTGTATATATGTCTATATGTAAAATTCAATTTATACATTAATTAATGCATGAAATGTCATGTCTCTCTTTCTTTGAAAATCTGACTAAACATTTCATTGTATCATTTTATTATTAATATTAATATTGTTAGTCTGTCTGTATGTGTATATATGCATATATGTCTATATGTAAAATTCAATAAAAATATTGTTTTTTTTGTTCTTCTTTGAGGTATTTATTTATTTTGTCTTATCTTTTATTTTCTTTGTTTTCTTTGTTAGATAAGTGAAATGTCATGTCTCTCTTTCTTTCTTTGAAATTCTGACTAAACATTTCATTGTGCAATTGAATTATTAATATTAATATTGTTAGTCTGTCTGTATGTGTATATATGTCTATATGTAAAATTCAATTTATACATTAATTAATTCATGAAATGTCATGTATCTCTTTCTTTGAAAATCTGACTAAACATTTCATTGTTTAATTTAATTATTAATATTAATATTGTTAGTCTGTCTGTATGTGTATATATGCATATATGTCTATATGTAAAATTCAATAAAAATATTGTTTTTTTTGTTCTTCTTCTTTGAGGTATTTATTTATTTTGTCTTATCTTTTATTTTCTTTGTTTTCTTTGTTAGATAAGTGAAATGTCATGTCTCTCTTTCTTTCTTTGAAATTCTGACTAAACATTTCATTGTGCAATTGAATTATTAATATTAATATTGTTAGTCTGTCTGTATGTGTATATATGCATATATGTCTATATGTAAAATTCAATAAAAATATTATAATTGTGTGTGGAATAAATCTGACTCAAGTAACAGACACATACAATTCTACATTGTGCTAAAATAAGATCAACTGTAAGGACTAACTACTCTTAACCTCCCCTTTAACACCAGCTGAATACTCTGAATGCTAAATAATGTGTCTTTATCTTTTAAAAAAACAAACAACACTTCAACAGTGTGTTTAGCAGTGACACAAAGACTCACCATCGATGTCTCCCAGGGTGAACTCGTCCCCTAGCTCTGCTAGAGTCGGGTCCATGTTGTCCATGGTGGAGATGTACTCTCCAGTGTCCATCCTGTCTGTCAGCACCTCACCGGAGGGAAGAAAACAAGACCCTACAGGCTCTTCTGAGGCGTCCAGCAACGCCTACAACACCCTTATCTCACCGAGGAGAGTGTTATAGTCCTGAACAACCCGTGAGACGAAGCTAAAGCCTCCAGAGAGGCTGACTTCTGTGTCAATAAAACTACTTCACACAGTTTATATGCTTAAGTCGCCGCCATCTTTGTTTCACGCTCATTACGTCATTCACAAACAGACCTCTGTGGCCCAAAGCGGCTTCTGATTGGCCGAAAGCTAGCTGTTGTTGTCATGAGACCAGTCATCGTTGACCAATGACAGGGCCGTATTTGCCGTGGTCTGATAGTACGTCACCGTCAGTCATCTGTCATTTGAATAAACCCCGCCCCCCTGTCCTCATGAAAAGGAAGTGGACCTCATGAGACAAATTCAGCACCTTAGAGGTAATGAGAATAAATTAATAAATCAAATTCAATAAATACTGGAGACATGTTAATTCAATATGAAACATATTTTTCTGTTAAAATACAGTGTCCAGTAGGTACAATAAGTATGTTTCACTACTTGCAGATTAAATGTTTTGTGTTCAATAAAAATACAATACCCTATAATAAAATTTACAATTAAACTTACTGTGCATCAAAAAAGTTAATGATTTTCAACACTTTAAAAAAAGATAACTTTTATTTTTACTGTAGTAGTTATACCATTTGTATACTGCGTGTGCGCATATGTGTATGTATGTATATATGTATACAGTGTAAATATGTATATATAAATAGATTTTATTTAATTGTATTGTTTTAAATTGTATTTCTTTAACCTGTGTATATTCTTTTTACTTATATATCTATTTTTGTATATAATATGTTTTTCCTGTATCTATACTGGCTTATTTTATATTAATATTAGGTTTATTAAGTTTCTCTGTACCGAGAATGTTATTATTGGGGACGTTTGTGAATGTTTGTTCTGTTGTTTCAAAATGAACAAAAAAACAATAAATATAATATTGAAAAAAGAAGTAGTTATACCATTCTTTTATAACAACCACTTAAAATATCAGTAATAAACTACAATTCACAAAATTTATAAACATAAATAGGTCAAATCGGAACAATATTCCTGCCAGATTTCACCAAAAAGGAAGTACATTTATTCTTTAAAAATACAATTAATTAAGCTAATGAATAGCCTATTAAAAAATGTAAACATTAGGTTCACCGTCAGTGCCATTTAAAATATTAAAAAATATTAAGAAAAAGTGTTCCTTTCAGTGAATAATATTTTTCATCACTTTCATGCATACAAATAGTATACTTCAGGTCAGGTCTTTCATGAAAATGCAGCAACAGAGCAGTGAAAAATACTCCATAAAAATGCATTCAAGTTTTACGTAAAATGAAAAGTACATTTATATTAGCTGTTTAAAATACTTAAGTTTTAAGACACAAAATAAAATAAATAAAAATACAGTTGAACTATTAATGTGTCTACACAATCCAACCATGAAATCTAAGGACTTCTAGTGGACTTTAAAAATCTTAAAAATATACTCAAGCACAAGCGCCTACAATTGTACTTCAGATGTTCTTGTGGTAATTTTCTAATAAAATAAGGTGACAGTTGAGGTACTCGCAGAACAGCTAACTAACAACTCAACAACAGAAGACAACAAACGAGGATAAAATATTCAGTCATGTCTTTATTGTTTATTTCACCGCAACAAAGTTAACACACTAAACTGTGGATACATTTAGAGAAGTTGAAAACCAGTGTGTTAACACATAACTACAAAACTCTTGTCTGGTTTACATATTACAGGATGTGAAACACTGCATTACAACCACTCAGTGACATCTGTCAGTACAAACACTTTAGGATTTAATTATAATACTTCAGTCCTTTTATTTAATTTCAACACCCAGTACTGAAATGATTAATTATATTTACACATTAATCTCATCCAGCAAACACTGAAATGTGATGCTTAGGTAAATGTCTTATTTTTGGTTACTGAACTCACACAGCTGAACTGTGACCGACATTTTCAGCAGCCCAGTTTCCAGAAGTAAGTAGTTATTTTCTCTTTATGTGTATGAAGACATTAGGTCTGGTTCAAACCATGCAGCTGTGAGATGAATCGCAACCTTATACAAATTGATTTAGATTAAAATGTGTTTGTCTTTATTAGTCATCCCACACAGCATTGCAAATGTCACTGAACTCATTCAACAGCCTCAAACAGCTCCAACCAATATTTGCAATTATAATGTCTGCTCTCTTTTATCTACTATAATTTGTGATTGAATCTTTGAGGTGCTTTGCATTTCTGCGGCAGAGCAATAACTCTCACTGAGGGAAGCTACTGTGGAGTCTAGCGCTTAATCAGGAGGCGAGGAAATACATTTGAATATGATCTCATTCACTGGGTTATGACTTCAGTCTATTTATTTGTTCCAGTAGACCTCATACGACTTCTTCTCCGTGTAACTGGCTTCTGTTGTTTCTGTACCACATCTGATTTTTTCCTTCACCACCTTCACTACCAGACCACCAGCCAGGGCAATGCCCGCTGCAGCCCTGCCTATCTCAGCCACAGCAGTCAGGATGCGCGTCGATACTGCCGCGGTGCCAAACGGGTCTGACACAACCCTGCTGGCCACTGATGCCACACTGGGCCCTGCTAACCCACATAAAGCACCAGGAGACCCAGCAGCCACTGGGACAATCACAGCCACCTCCTGAGCTAAGGCTGCTCCAGCTGCAGGAGCCCCAATACCTGCAGCTACGCTTCCTACACTGGCCACTGCATGCTGCCCTGCTGCTGAGGCTACAGAAGCATTGACTACACCTGCTGCCCCTACTGATGCAGTTTCAGGTCCACAGAGGGCCGCCGTGCTGAAAGCCGCTCCCTCCAGAGCTGCGCCTAAAGCAGCCCCAGCTCCCATGGTGCCTCCCACACCTGCTGCCAACCCCACAGCAGATGCCCCTATGACACTAACCTGCCCCAGGGCATCCAGAGCGCCCTCTCCAGGACTGGCAGCTTCAGCACCAGCGATGGCTCCAACAGAACCGCCCAAAACTCCACCAGTTGCCGCCCCCAGAGCCAATGCAGTTTTCCCAGAGGCTGCTGCCACTATTGCGCCCACAGCTTTCCCAACACTGGTGCCTCCCGCTACAGACATCCCGGCTAACTGACTTGCAGCAAAACCAACCGAGTTCCCCGCCAAAGACGCCCCGGCCGCAGCTGCTAAAGGGGCAGCCGCCCCAAACACTGCCCCGACGGCCATGCCTGTGGCTCCGGCAGCCACCAGGATCTTAACTCTCCTCAGCACCTCAGCAGAGAGCGCAGCCTCCTTCCTCAAGGATGAACGGAGAGGCTGTCGCCCGCTCATAGCCCTGCGCCTGCCTCTGAACTGGTCCCTACATCGTTCAGCGCTGTCTCTCAGGAAGCTGAAGGCGTTGCCTTTGCTCTCCTCTGTCCACCTCTCCACCCTAAAATCCTCTTCACGTCCTCCTTCCAACTCCCTCCTCCTGACCCCTTGTGATCCTCTATCTGTGCTCTCTGCTCGGTTAAACTCCAAGTCACACTTCCTTCGTTTTGCAAGTTTAGCCTGTTCTTCCACGATGCCATCGTTTCCCCATTGTTCTTCGCCCTCTGGTTGCCCACGCTCCCTCAGCATCCTTTTCTGCTCCTCCCTGATGGCAGCCTCTGCTTCTAAAAACATGGCATTGGTATAAAACCCTTCTTTAGCCTGCTTCACCATCGTCTCCACCTTCATTAAGAGCTCTTTAACCTGCACCGTGTTGCTGGGGTCTCTGTTGTTGAGTGCATGGTACCTGCCCCCACACCTGTCAATCAGAGCCTTGAGCCCAGCAGGTGCAGTCTCCCTCAGGTAATCCTCAATCCCTACGCCCTCCAGGTCATCAAGCCTGGTAAAAAGAACCACTGTGTGGTGACGAACGGCATCCTCCCCAAATATCTTGTTCAACTCGCAGGCAGCCTGGTTCTCACTGTCTGTATATCGTCCTATTGGCACCACCAGGAGGAAAGCATGCGGCCCGGGGGCAGACAGAGACACACATTTGGCCACCTCTGCATGGATCTGCTCCACACTCAGGTGAGTGTCCCCAAACCCTGGCATGTCAACCACCGTGACTCTCCTCATCCTCCTCTTCCTCTGTGTGACAGTCTGGCCATCCTCCTCAGCATCCTCTTCCTCTGTGAGCTCGGTGCTCCCAAGCTGGCAAATCTGGGTGACAGAGCTGGCGCTGATCTGTGACAGGAACTGCTTTCGGCCCAGGATGGTGTTTCCAGACGCACTCTTGCCAGATCCGGTCTTTCCGATGAGGACCAGCCTGAGTTCTTCACTCCATCTGGTTTCAGAGTCGTCGCCTTCCTTCTCACCCTCCATGTCAACTGGCTCCTTTTTCTCTCCTCCTAATCCCCCTGGTGGACAAAAAGGGCACAACAGAAAGTGTTTAATTTACTGAGGTTCACTGAATAAGCCAGAGGTCGGCAACCTTTACTATCAAAAGAGCCATTTTAGGCAAAATTAAAAAAAAAATCTGTCTGGAGCCGCAAAACATTTGATCATTGTGATGAAGGTAACACAGTTTATAGTCTAAGTATATAGTATATAAGTCTAATGCAGTGAGGGCCAATTGTAGTGCAAATGTACTACGGAGTAATAGGGCAACATTGAGGGAAAAAACATCTGAAATTTCCAATATAAAGTCATAATATTACGATAAAAAAGTCGTAATATTCTGAGAATAAAGTCAGAACATTACGAGAATAATGTTATAATATTAAGAGAATAAAGTCATAGTATTACGATAAAAAAGTCGTAATATTACGAGAATAATGTTTTAATATTACGAGAAAAAAGTCGCAATAATATGAGAATAAAGTCATAATATTACGAGAATAATGTTGTAATATTAAGAGAATAAAGTCATATTACGAGAAAAAAGTCGTTATATTACGAGAAAAAAGTCGTAATATTACGAGAGTAATGTTTTAATATTACGAGAAAAAAGTAGCCATAATATGAGAATAAAGTCATAATATTACGAGAATAATGTTGTAATATTAAGAGAATAAAGTCATAATATTACGATAAAAAATTGTAATATTCTGAGAATAAAGTCATAATATTACGATAAAAAAATTGTAATATTCTGAGAATAAAGTCAGAATATTACGAGAATAATGTTATAATATTAAGAGAATAAAGTCATAATATTACGAGAAAAAAGTCGTAATATTCTGAGAATAAAGTCATAATATTACGATAAAAAAATTGTAATATTCTGAGAATAAAGTCAGAATATTACGAGAATAATGTTATAATATTAAGAGAATAAAGTCATAGTATTACGAGAAAAAAATCGTAATATTACGAGAATAATGTTTTAATATTACGAGAAAAAAGTCGCAATAATATGAGAATAAAGTCATAATATTACGAGAATAATGTTGTAATATTAAGAGAATAAAGTCATATTACGAGAAAAAAGTCGTTATATTACGAGAAAAAAGTCGTAATATTACGAGAGTAATGTTTTAATATTACGAGAAAAAAATAGCCATAATATGAGAATAAAGTCATAATATTACGAGAATAATGTTGTAATATTAAGAGAATAAAGTCATAATATTACGAGAAAAAAGTCGTAATATTCTGAGAATAAAGTCATAATATTACGATAAAAAAATTGTAATATTCTGAGAATAAAGTCAGAATATTACGAGAATAATGTTATAATATTAAGAGAATAAAGTCATAGTATTACGAGAAAAAAGTCGTAATATTACGAGAATAATGTTTTAATATTACGAGAAAAAAGTCGCAATAATATGAGAATAAAGTCATAATATTACGAGAATAATGTTGTAATATTAAGAGAAAAAAGTCATAATATTACGAGAAAAAAGTCGTTATATTACGAGAAAAAAGTCGTAATATTACGAGAGTAATGTTTTAATATTACGAGAAAAAAATAGCCATAATATGAGAATAAAGTCATAATATTACGAGAAAAAAGTCGTAATATTCTGAGAATAAAGTCATAATATTACGAGAAAAAAATTGTAATATTCTGAGAATAAAGTCAGAATATTACGAGAATAATGTTATAATATTAAGAGAATAAAGTCATAGTATTACGAGAAAAAAGTCGTAATATTACGAGAGTAATGTTTTAATATTACGAGAAAAAAGTAGCCATAATATGAGAATAAAGTCATAATATTACGAGAATAATGTTGTAATATTAAGAGAATAAAGTCATAACTTTACGAGAAAAAAAGAAAATAACCTGTAAAATTATTACTTTATAATATTGACTTTATTCTCATAATATTACAACTTTTTTTCTCATAAACTTGTGACTTTATTCTCGCCCTAATACTCCTAATACCATAGACCTACAACAATGACAAATAAAAATGAAAATGTGAACACAAAACAGTAATTCATTTCCATGTTTATAACTCCCCAGGGAGCCACTGGAGAGGAGCTGAAGAGCCTCAGGTTGCTTAGAGACCTCTGGAATAACATAATGAAGACAACACAAGTCTTGTTTTGTGTCACAACAAGCCCAGAGAAGTCAGTGTTTGTCAGGAAGCTTCTGGACAGAAACAAAACATCACACCTGAATAGGTTAGCTAACACATTATACTAGCTATATTACATAACAGCTAAGAGTTAGCTCACCCACTTTGATGTTTATAACTCAAATACTACCTAAAGACAACCAACCTTTAAACCAAAAGCAGACATCACATGCAGAGATCAAGTCTTAATCCCAAATGCCCCTCTGTAACCTTTGCTATTTATCAGATAGCTATTTTAGTAGCAAGCTAACCTTAGCATGTTGCTAATGAGGACTAAAACAGCAACTATCACGACATGAAGAGATCATCTTACCAGTCAGCCTTATCAGACACCTCTCAGGCTCTACAAGGGCTCGTTTCTGCTCTGCATTCAAGCTTCACCTTTGTTATTGTCTGAATATAGCTAGCCAGTAGCTCCATGTTGGGTTTAGCTCTGTTCAAACCAAACACAAA
Organism: Sebastes umbrosus; assembly: GCF_015220745.1. Lineage (NCBI taxonomy): Eukaryota > Metazoa > Chordata > Actinopteri > Perciformes > Sebastidae > Sebastes > Sebastes umbrosus. The sequence goes on along the minus strand of NC_051282.1, from coordinate 11,193,386 downwards.
CATTGGACTTTAGTAGTCTAAAGTGAGTTTGGTGCCAGTCTGCCCTCTGTTGGCTCATCTCTGAACAACTAGCTGAGACACTAACACACTGTGTGCACTGTGTGTGGATATGAAATACATGTTTTGTTTTTTTTGTACATATCAGAGTCACTTTATTTCATTAAATGTTGATAACAAAATGGCTTGTTCATTCTGCAGCAATGATATTCTTTCTCTGAATATACATATAGTTTTTTATAACAGTCTTAATACTATTTCAAAATTACATCAATCTCAATTCCATAGATCTAATCCATTAAAATATGTCAATTTCCAGCAAAATTATTTAAACAAAAAAAAGAACACAGACACAGGTGCAGGGCTGCAAGATGAAGGGTCATATCATGTATTTCTGGGTGACACATATTTGCGACAGGATAAAATAATTAACTAAGGGTCATTAAACTGAAACAACTACTAGAGAGATCGGTGTAAAAAGAATGACAAATATGTAAAAAGAAAATTCACTGATGCTCCCGGGACAAAATAAAAATGATAAACAAAATGAACAAATTCTGTCCTTCAGGCAAACAAAACACGAGATGGGTCCTTAAAAGACTTCGAGCAGCAATAAGAACATTAATCTGCCTACTCATTAACAACCCTCGAGAAATATCTAACAAGAAAACAAAAATAAAAGTGTACTCCATCATCAAGTCAAGCTCAATCTAACCAGAAACTGACTAAATTTAATGAGGTGAGGACAAATTTATATTTGGCAAAGGCGTATTTGAAGCATATGGGGTTTTAGACACATTAAATCTAGACTTGACACAGTATAGTGGGCTTTTGCAGTTTTTTTTAAAGATTATACTAAAATGAATTATATTCCAAAGTACAGTTATGTAATCCTCAAGTTATCAAAAATGAGTTTCCCTTATCAACTCCTATTCCAGAGACGTCTTTACCTCCTCTACAACGTTAGATTTTCCAATTATAAATCACTGTAGATGAACAGCAATTCAAGCCTTTGTCAGAAACTGACATTTCCACTTTAACTTTTTTGTGTCACCTTGAGGGTTCCTCTCTTGTTTTCAACAGAGCACCTGGCTTTTGTACAAGTGAGGACAGCTTTTATTTTCTTCGCTGTCGTCTGAGTCTACAAGTCAAGCCACCCCTTGTGGACTGTGCGTATGCTCCTTCCTTTTCTTCTCCTCCTCCTCCTCTTTCTCTGCTCTCCACCAGCACCGCGGTGCAGCGCTATAGCTCGGTGCGGGAGCGGGAGATGCGAGGGCCTTTCCTGATTTCTTTCCTCTTCTCTTCTTTCCTTCTCCTCTTCTCCTCCTCCCTCAGGATCTTCTGGAACGCCTCGGCAGTGTGGAGCACCTGCAGCAGATGAGTGAAGGTTAGAGAGAGGGATTTTTTATTGAGGCTATGTGGGAGATATTGTTATTTTAGTTTTTTTTTTGTCTGAAAACAGTGTGATAAAGCAAAAATGTGTCTGTTCTATTGGTACCCACGAGTCTCCCCTTTACAGACATGCCCACTTTATTCTAAAACCATGCAGTTTTGGTAAAAAAACAGTATTTTGCATGCATTTTAAATGTGTTCTTTTCACCTATTCTAAAATGGTGTATTAGAATATTTCTTCAGGTATCACTGTAAAGCTAAGACTCGATTCAATGAGCCAATTGTATTCATGTGTGATGATGTTAGTCCCCATAGTAGCCATTTCATTGTAGTGAGACCATTCTTTTAAACTTGACCTCACTGTATAAAATGACCTGTGGAACAACATGTATGCATCATACTCACATCGTCTCTCTCTGTGCGGTACGGGTTTATAAAGTCTGGGGATTTCTCCGTTATTCCCAGCTCCTGTGACATCTGAGAGATGAGCCGAATAGACAAATGACAGAGGAAAAGAGGAGGAAGGGGGCACATTATCATTTCTTCAAAGGAGATAAGGAATGAAAATGAGACACTGTCACATCGCTTATTCCACTCCTAAAAAGCAGAATGAGGCAAGCAGCTGCACACCAAATCGAGTACCATGGCTTATTTTATCATTTCAGCTTTAGACCCTGAGCTACATGAAATAGAGAGTAGGGCAGTGCTACTCAACTTTGGCACAAGATAGGGTGACCGGCCGACCAATGAAAATAAATTGATTCACAATGGGAATTTTTGTTTGTACTTTAAATGTAAATAAGATGCCAGAGTGCATAAAGAAGCATCCAAATACAATAATAAAGCTTGTTTATAGAAGCTTGTTCATATATTGTAGGCCTAGTGTCAAACCTTGTGCCAAGATATTTTCGTTTATATGTTAAGTTAACAAATTCATTTTAAAATAAAGAATTGAAAGATGAGTTCTGGGCCTTTTAATGTTTATTAATTGTATCTATGATAAATATTATTAAAGGTGCTAAATGCGAGATTGGGAGCATTTCTATTGCCTCCGCACGGCTCTAAACATGGGGACGGCTGAGCGGGCGGCTCGTAGCTAACGATGCTAATAGTGCAAAGTACGACAACAAGTGCTAACAGACATAACAGTTCTAACCTGGGGGGAAATGGAGTGTAGGAGCTTCGCTTCTGTGACGGAGCCGTTAGTCGGGACAGCGTTATCGCCGTGGAGTGACGCTCTACCTGAGCATTCTCTGCTCAGGTAGACATTACTTCTCTATATCTTTACATAGCAAATAGTTGTTTGCTGCTATATTAATGCTCTGGATATTGTATAGAGCAGTAGTTCCCACATTTTTTCACCTCCAGGACCCCTAAAAACTGACACAAATTAGACCAGGGACCCCTGTCTGATAAGATTTTGCTTTTAAATTGTTTTATTAAAGAACATATATGAAACCCATGACCAAAATAGTCATACATTCTGTCATTTTATTACTTATGGATGGAATTATAGTGAAAATAAATGAGTCCCCTTTTTGCTGAGGACCCCCTGGAACCACTTCAAGGACCCATGGGGGTCCCCGGACCCCACTTTGAAAACCACTGATATAGAGAACCTTTTAATGTTTGCTTATTATCTGGCCTGTCATTTTGCAATATTGCCCTGCGGGCAAAGCAATTTGAGTATCCCTGGAGGAGGGGATCAGACACTAAGAGAGGGGTTACTGAGGCACAAGCGAGAGCTGGATGCACACTTTCACTGCCGCTTCCTCGAGTCTCAGAATTAATCCACAATATAATCCTCTTGGCACATTGCTAAGGTCACAGATTAATCCTGCAGGAGTTTAGTTCATTAACCCACACAGAGAATACCATTTTATCTGCTTTGCTCTTTTAAGTTTCAAAAGGCCACAATACATCAGGGACAAATTTGATGACAAATGGCACATTTAGCAGCGATGGCAGAGCGGTATTAGCTGACACTGAGGATGTATTGTGCTCTCACATGGCATCTCCACATCTACTGTATAACCTGAAGCTATGATGGCTCTGTCACGTCTCTACACAGTCACATTTACACCACTGTGTACTATACTGGATGTTCTCACTATGAAGGGTTTCATTTCATCATGCACTTATATTGTATTCTGCATCTAGACTTCTACAATAGGGAAGCATGAACACATCTAACATTTTATTCAGGATTCTAATGTACAGAAAATTGCAAAAAGAAACTGAATCAGCATCAATATTGTGACTAATTTTCATATTTTCAAGGCATTTCCTTTTAGTCCGTTAAATGTGGTCTGAGTTCACATTTTCAGCAGCGTTATCTAAGCAACACACTCCTTCTGTTTAGCTCTGCAGAACTTCAAACAGTCAAAAGCAGGTTTTGGTCTATTGTGTTTTATACACTTTTTGTAATAAAACAATTTATAGTTTACACGCAAAGCTAGAATTCTTTTTTTTTTAACTCCCCTCGCTGCAGAGGACATCAGTGGATTGAGACAACACTGTTATCAACAGGTAACATTAGTTAGAATAAGAACAGGGTAGGTGATTGTCTAGTCTTACCAGTGTGAGGACATGTTGGTGGGCTCCTCCTGTGAAAACCCCGGTCTGGTTGCAGAAATTCAGCCCCCAGCGCAGCAGACCGTCCCAGTCGGTGTTGCGGTCGTAGTAGTGGTGGACGATACGGGGGAAACGCAACGCAACGTCGCCAAAGAACGCTGTATTCTCAACCACATGGGAATAAGCTGCAGAGATGGATAGAGAGAGGGAAGAGAGAAACAGGTAGGTTCAAGTTGTTGTTTTTTTTTTACAATTGCTAACAAGCTTTTACCTAAACTTAAGATACTTTTTATAAACTCAAACATGCACAGTCCTGCTCTAATCTATACGATCTGAAGCATCTGGCCACATGTTCTCGTCCACATCACATCTTACTGGATGTCATCTATCGCTGTGCAAAAACGCTTGGCATGCCTTATCCACCCCTGGCACTCTATTTTACACAACTTACAGTAAATCAGCTATTTTTCAATGTTCCAATGATCTGTTCATTCAAAAATGATCATCATGTGTTTCAATATTGAGCTGCTGTTGTTGCAGAAGTAGAGGCTCTATACTATATTTAAGGTTTTCATTTCTGGCATGCTGAGTGCAAGCATTTGCAAAGACAAGAAAGATCCATAATTTTGATATTGGGTAAGCTTGTATGCAAAGAAAATGTAAGCATTTTAGAAAAGTGTTAATTGACGCATATTCTGGGAAAACAACATTAATTGTGTTTATAGTACGGTCCACAACAGACGGATGTTGTGCTAATTGTGTTTAGGGTTTTGAAAATGTGACTACAGATTTGTAAAAAAAAAAGAATATTAAAAATATTTGCACTGACAAAAGATACAGAAAATGCTGATAAATAGAACAAAAGAAAGAGTGCAGCTGAAGTCGGGCTGTTGCAATAACTGCACTATTGACGAGCTAACCGCATGGGATGGCAAGCAACCGTCATTTTTTCTTTTTAAATTCTTTGCAATGGGAGCGACGCATATTTCGCATATATCCAGAGCAAGTAATCTACCTTTTTACCTCTGCGGATATTCCGTATCATAGCAACCAGACATAACCAAAGCGTCTCAGCTGATACCCCCACCTCCCCGCGCCACATTGTCCTTCTGTGTTCTGCATCCAACAATAAACAAGTATTTCATTAGTTTTAAAATGTCATTTAATAAGCAACAATATACCTAACAATACCATAACAAAAATCAGGATAAATTAAGTAATTTGCAAAAAGAAGTTGTCAATAACCGCATTTCGCATTGTTGAGCCAACCATTATCACCACAGGGGAACTTCACACACTGCGACAGCCCTAACAAGCAACGGCTGAGTTTGTTCACTCAAAAAGGTGGTGGCGTTAAATAAGCCTGAACAATAGGGAAGATGATATTCGTGACATTCAGACAGACGTTAAAGCTGATATTATTGGCACCCGCTGGCACCAAAAGAGGATGAAAGGGAGAAAGAGTGACACGAGGTTGAGCTTTTAGAAACGGGGTAACGGAGCGCGAGACAAACCAGTCAGAAGTGGTGGAGAGGGAGTCAGAGTGAGAGAGACACACTAGAGAGACGCTGCTAAATAGAGAGGCTTATATAAGTAGAGCAAGAGCAAGAAGACATTAAAAAAGAAATGAAATGATGAAAGAGCAGAGGTGTAAAAGTGAATCAGACCTTCTTTGATCTTATCGTCCATTGGGAAAGGGTCATCAGGCTGCATGTTGGCCGCAACCAGGATCTGTCTCGAGTCCTCCAACACCTTAGGAATGAGAAAAACAGCTCAATAGCCAGGTTTATTTACTCTACAATATGTGCTGGAGATTTAAGTCGTTGTTTTAATGCAGGTGAAAAATACAGTCAAGCTCTTAAAAGGAAGATGTATTCCTAGCATGATATTTTACACATCGCTGCTGAGATCACAGGGAATCTGCTGAACATAACTTCACAGTGGGTTTCATGAGGACAGCAGGTCTCAGACTCCTTTCCCCTTTGGAGAAAGAAATATTTTTACGCCTGTCAATGTCTCTAAATGTCTTCTTAATTTGTTGGGTACTGTCAGCTGCCAGTTTTCAGACATAAAATACACACTAGTCTCTCCTCATCTGTTATCCTCACATTCACCATGATTTTTGGTTATATAAATGTAATTTATGGTGCTGTTAGATTGCTGCTAGACCGCCCCGTTAATACAGGTGCGTGCGGGAGAGTAAACAGTTTTTGACTGCAGTGATAATTTTGTTTTTGAAGAATAAACGCCAACAAATAAAAATGTAATATATTTTGACTTTTGGACTGAGGCAATTACAGAGACAGACGTCGCTCGCTGGCTCTGTGTGAGTTTGAGAGAGGAGGGAAGAGAAGGTGGAAGGAAATGTTTCTGTAAGTTATTAATAATAATTCTAATGTCAATGTTATCAATAAAGCTTTGAAGCGTCGAACTACTCAGTGCAGCCCTACATCGTCCTATTTTTTTTTTTGTTACCGTCAGCTGATCACGTTGTCCTGTTCGTCTCCAAAGAACCGTCTGTTTTTCTTTTTGTCCCTGTCAAATATCTGTCCATTCTGTAAACCTACAGTCTGAATAAAAAAACATTGCTATAGCCGATTTATTTACCGTTCCACCATGAAAAAGATTCAGACGTCAAAACATTAATTCCGCATCACATTCCCCCAGGTCACGTGCGCCCCACCTGTTATGCCTCGCCACACACTTTGAGAACCACTGCATTAGAACAAGCAATGAGTGGTCAGAACAGATCAGGCATATTAGAAGTAGTTCAGATAATCAAGTTAAACTGTGTTTGAAACCTGTCTGACTGTTGCTTCTAAACTTCTAAAGGATCACTTTGTCCACGTTTTTTCTGAGAGAAAACACTTTATGTCATATAGAGAGGCGAAGTCCCGCCCCTTCCGGTGGACCACGATGGGACCTTATTTCGGAAAAAATATGTACGGTAGCAAGAGAACATTTTTTTTTTGATCCTGTTTGCATTGTGCCATGAATCACACATATGATATTTGTCAATTTTAAACATAATGTTGCAAGTCAAGAAAGTCGCAGTTTGTTGTAAAACTGTTGAAGTATCAGACTGTGATAATACGTAATTACAAAGACTACACACCCAAAAGTCGCGTAGTGACGTCTCTCTCTCTCTGAAGCTACGATGCCTGTGTGTTTCCTACTGGGATGTACTCACAACCAGCGACGGGTCTCACTCGTTCTTTCTCTTTCTGGATGATAAAAAGACCAGGAGTCGCTGGATGAAACACATCAGGTAAGATAACGTTTCATTTGTGCGTGGAACATAGCTAAGTTAGCTAGCTAGTGTTGGTGATTTATATTGTGCGAGATGAGAGATGTAGTTCACTGAGCGGTTTCACACTAAACTAAATGATACTACGACAAACCCACTACGAATTGTGACTTTCATGACTTGCAAAATTATCTTTTAAATTGGCAAACATCATATGTGTGATTCATGGCGTAGTTCAAATGGAATCAAAAAAGTATTTGTCTCTCACCTGTTAACTACTGTTTATTTTTTTTTCCTGAAATAAGGTCCCATGGGGTTCACCGGAAGGGGCGGGACTTCGCCTCTCTATTGTCGTTAAAGCATAAACTGAGCACAAAACGACATCTGAGAATCAGAGTCAGCGCAGCGTCTACAAAGATAGTATATGGAAGAGATAAAAGCAGGAGCACTCTCTCTCACACACACACAGAGCGGTATAGAAACGCTGACAATGTATTCCAGCCACTGAAGGTTGACTATGCTAGTTGTCCTTGAGAGGCACGCAGATCTGTCCTCTGGGACAATACTGTAAAGCAAAGCTCCGAGCAAGCAGCCGAGACTGAATTAACATTCAAATGAATGCGAGAGAACATGCTGATGAATGTAATCACTGGATTTTGAAGCTTTTGATTCTCTGTCGAGCTGCGATTCTTCTCATCCTTCAATCTGCTGAGAGCACAAGACGGCTGAGCTCTTTGATGTAACTGTTGCTGTTAGTGGCTTTTTTTTTTTATACTTGTGGCCTTTACTGTGCTTGATTTTTCCGCTGCCCACAGACGAGCATAGTCACACACACACACAACGTACCTTGAAGAGTCCTTTGAGCATGATGTCTATGATCTTGTACTGCTGATTGATGTCGTTCAGCTCCACCAGGTTCTTGAGCGCGTTGAGCTGATCTTTCCTCTTGGTCTCAAACAGACGCTTGTCTAATGAGAGGAGGTCAGGAGGGCAACACGCTCTACATACGGGCATTAACTCACAGAAATGCTCTCTCATGCATCCATCTGTCACGTTAACAGGCACAGGGACGTTCACACACGCAGGCAGACACGTTCTGTGCATTTGGCAGCAGCTCTGCACACTCACAGCAGAAGGATACAGATATCCAGGTTGGAGTCGTGCCTCAATCTGTGCGTGTCGGAGTCTGCCGAGCTGAGGGCGGCAGCGGCGAGCGCCAGGACCACCGCACACACACTTCGCATGGTCAGCAGGGGTCGGCAGAGAGGCGCTCTCCTGGACAAAAGATGACAGATGTGCATCACATTGTTAAACATCTAAATACTGGCACTCTGTTCAACTTGTTTAAGGCCACAGAGGGAAAACTGTACATCTAAAAAAAACTGAATTCTTTGAGTGTCGCACTGAACACATTTTCTCTTGATACAGAGATTTCACTTTCATCTGTAAAACACTGAGCTTTTCACTGAAATAGTTTTCTCATTCGTGAAGCCATTTTTCTTCCTCCAGAGCTGCTGGAAAGGCTCTCTCTCTCGTGATACTTGTGGAATACGTGAAATGGAGAGACGCGCTGGGGATAAGTGGTCAATATGGAACACGAGAGGGGAGTCGGCGTTTGAAGAGGCGCTCCTTATGTTCCTTTTTAAAAGACACATCTGATGTCTGGCACTTGCAAAAATCCCCAAGAGGAACATTTACAATCTCTGTAGCAGACTCTCTCTCTCTCTGTTCCTGTTCCTCCTCTTCCCCCCCCTCTCCGTTCGTTCCCCTGGTCTCTCTACCCAAAGCAGTGGTCGTCCCCCAACATTTTCATTCAGTTGCAACTTCCTTTCCCCCTCGGAGGCTTTTTATACATTCGAAAAAAGGAGGGAGAAGATAAACACGACAGCTAAAAATAGGGCTTCATCAAATGAAAATTTGATGAAAGCCAAATTTTTAAGAAAACATTAGCAGAAAACAGAAGTAACCGGAGGGAGGGGGGGGGCAATGTTGATGAAAAGCTACAAGATATAATTCACATAATTCATGCATAATTTAGCAGAATGATACTATCAGGAGGGATGCAGGGAGGTGTGGGGTTTGGGTGGGAGTGAGGGGCATGCACGGAGAGTCAGGTTGTGAGAGCGGAGGGGCGTTGAGACTTTTGGAGGGGAGGAGGGGGAGGTAGAGGAGTGCGAAGGAGAGACCCTGCGGGAAATAGCAGCTTTCCTGGTGAATATTTCATTCATTCATACCTCTGCTAAGACACAGGGGTAGGACTCGCAGATAGGAGAGAAAGTGCAAGATAGAGCCCGTGCAAGAGGATAATGAGCACCAGGGACTTGATTCTGCACCGACAGAATTAATCTTTACAAGCTGCCCGGCTGCCGATTCTTGAGTCTGAAGGACTAGGGAAGTGAGCGAACGACTCGGGTGTGAATGTTAATTTAGACTGAATGGACCCCCTTAAGAATCTCACTTAAATCTGAGGAGAAAAGCATATGCTCCAAGACATGCAGCATCCCTCTTCAAAGTGCTGTTAACATGGACCAACGGCTATCATGTCATACTAAAACTTCCTCCTGTTTCACAACTGCTTTGCTTTTATAGCACATCATGACAACGGCATAGCAACTATAACAATTATTCTATCAATGTGACTTTTTGTTGCAGCTACTTTGGCTTAAATCTGCAGTAGGCTGAATGTTTTTGGCATCATTGGGCCAAAAATTCCATAATAACCTTTCAGCATATTGTAATTCAAGTGTTCTGAGAGATAACTAGACTTCTGCACCTCCTCATGGCTCTGTTTTCAGACTTTAAAAAAATCTAAGTGTGCTCCGGCTGGTGGGCGGTGCTTGGTATTTCCGCAACTGATCTCAACATGGCTGGTCACAAACGTTCTCATTTTACAGCTAAACAGTACACTACGGGATGTTTCTGAAAACATTTGAGGTGAGAAATAGGCATTACAGTAACAGAATATTGATTCATATTTGATCAGCGCTGACTAGTTTGACCGTTTGATCGGAGTTCGCGATTGATTGACAGCTGCTCAGAGACGTTAAGGCTCCAGCTCGACTCTGATTGGTTGTTTTCCTCCGGTCTGTGAAATCTTACAGATGCCATTAGGAGCACCGGAGGACACAGAGGCACATGATTTTTTTTCAGATTACCTGTCTCATGCACTACTGTCGGGATATAGTGACCGTTTTATAAAAAATAACTTTTTTTCCTCATCTTTGCTCCACTTCTATGCACTGCTGCTTTAAGTGGTGGTCTCTGTGGTCACTGATGTCTCTTATTTAAAAATAAAACAGCGAGACAACTTTTTCTTCTTACAGAGTCAGCAGAAACGAGTGTTCCCGAGGACAGCTGAGTGAAGACAATGTTCGATTAAGGCCAATTTGTGCATTCTGAGAACATCTTTTGGGTAGCTTCCCAGCATCCTGAGAAAACGCAGCACTAAATATCCTAAAGTGCTGGTCCAAAGCCTCCATATTTCTAGATAACAGCCAAGGGGAAAAAGGGGGCCTTGTCTCTCCCGTGGCAGCGGCTCATCGAGCTATTTGATGTTCCCGTGTGCTCCCGTGCATTCAGCCATGTAGCTCTCGACAGATATTTATGGGCAGAAAGGTTATCGCCGCCAGCACTATTTAATGCAGTCAACACATCCAGCAGCTGCTAACGTTTCCGTGCAATTGGGTAAAGTGCTGAGACTTTAAGAAGTAGCGCAAGAAGGGCATTAGGAGCGGATCAATCATCTCTAATGTGGCATAGGCAGCACAGAAACGAGAGTCTAAATGCATCCATTAACTGTAAGCAGGCAACCCTAATTATACAGGACAGTCATTTAAGAAAGTCATAGGAAAACCTACAGCACTCAACGTTTTGAGATCAGATTACACACAGAGTGACACACTACAATGTGAATCTCAAGTGCTCCTTTGAATCTTATGCTTATACACACACACATCAGCCCAGCTCACTAGAACCATTATTGCGACACAGCTGCTCTGCCAGAAGTGTGCTTTTGGATGGATTTCCCTTTCAGCTGACTGACCCGCTGATGGTCAGCGTCCAATGTGGGAGGGCCTGCTTCAGATTTGTTCTGTCAATGTGGCACTCAAGTTGGGCGAGGTGTGTTCGCCGCTGGGAGGTGTGAAGGCGGTGTAGTTCTCGCTTGAAGCCGTGTAAGCCCACGTTAAATCTCTTGGCCGGAGGACATTTTTCTTCTCTGCCAACAACAATCTCCCATGGTGGCAAGAGAAGCTGAAGTTTGATTTCCTGTGTGGGAAGATCCAGGTTCCAGCTTTGTCAGATATCTAATCATACACAAGCGTGAAGATAGCACCACTCTGGAAATTCCCTGTGGTGTGAAAAAAACATGCATCAGATATTCTACGATGCAATGCAATATGTGCAATTTTCTCTTAATTCCACAGGGAAGAAGAAGAATCTTCAATCCCGAGAAGGAAACGGTTCAAACTGTTAACCAAAACCAACTCTGTGACATTAATTTCAAGAAGCAAAACTAGCCCTCGAGGTGGAATAAGCGACTCCTGAGGAGGATGGAGTGAGCAAGATGCTCATCAGACGGCTTGGATGTGCAGAAGGAGTGGATCCAGATTCCCCCCTCAGGCTTGCCAGCCTGCTGTGGGAAGGTTTGAGGTTCAAGGACTGACACATCATCATCTCTCTCTCTCTCTCTCTCTCTCTCTTGCTCTGCTCACATCTGCTGAGGCTCTCTCTCTCTCCTCCTGTTATCATTCATGCAGAGGCACGGCCACGGACATGCGTAATGGTGATGATGATGATGGCAGAGCCTGGATAAAGACTGTCATGTGGACCATCAATTACAGAATGCCTAATTGATTGCATGCACCCTACCTGACCTGGGTTCCCAACAGCTGCTACTGGCAAATAATGAGTTAATTGAGTTCATTTTAAGCCAGTAATAACGCGTTTTAGTATAAAGTTGTGATGCAAGACATCTACTGGTGATATGCATCAACTCCGCAATACTACATCATAATTATTTACATACGGTTTCCTCCTTCCTTAAGGGAATTAACCAAGTATTTTGCAGTCGCTCCTCGACAGATGGATCCAGCCAGCTGTGCAGCCAGCGACCAGCTTCAGGTGATCCAGCCGATAAAGCCACAAAACTCACCGGATCACTCACCGTGTGTGTTGTAGCGAGAAACGACGGCGCCACACGGCAGCGATTACAGCGTTTATAGCTCCAAAGTAGTGCAGTCAGACCTTTATTTTGTAATCTCCACACGAGACGATTAAGGTCAGCTCGCTGATGATGATGATGGGGGTTAGGGACGGTCAGCGTGCTCCTCTAGATCCTCAGGTGACGGCGGTAACACAACACGGAGGTGGAGAGGTGCTCATTTACATGCGGCTCTCGCTGCTCCACTCCGCCAGCGCCACGATCACACCGGCTTGCTTGCCTTGGACGAATGACAGCCAGCGGGCGCTAACCGAGGAGGAGGAGGAGGAGGAGGAGGAGGATGTTGTTTCCGCACGGAGGGTTTAAGGAGAGACACCGCCAGAGGAGCGGAGTGCGTTCCGTTTCCCTCCTGTGATTTTTTAAATTTTTTTATTTAAGTAGAAAATGTACATTAATATAATAATAATATTATAGAGAAAAATAGAATTAAAGTAGAAAATGTAAAATAATATTAAAGTAGAAAATGTACAATATAATAATAATAATACTATAGAGAAAAATAGAATTAAAGTAGAAAATGTACAATAATATAATATTATAGAGAAAAATAGAATTAAAGTGGAAAATGTACAATAATATAATAATAATAATATTATAGAGAAAAATAGAATTAAAGTAGAAAATGTAAAATAATATTAAAGTAGAAAATGTACAATATAATAATAATAATACTATAGAGAAAAATAGAATTAAAGTAGAAAATGTACAATAATATAATATTATAGAGAAAAATAGAATTAAAGTGGAAAATGTACAATAATATAATAATAATATTATAGAGAAAAATAGAATTAAAGTAGAAAATGTACAATAATATAATAATAATAATATTATAGAGAAAAATAGAATTAAAGTAGAAAATGTACAATAATATTAAAGTAGAAAATGTACAATATAATAATAATAATATTATAGAGAAAAATAGAATTAAAGTAGAAAATGTACAATAATATTAAAGTAGAAAATGTACAATATAATAATAATAATACTATAGAGAAAAATAGAATTAAAGTAGAAAATGTAAAATAATATTAAAGTAGAAAATGTACAATATAATAATAATAATATTATAGAGAAAAATAGAATTAAAGTAGAAAATGTAAAATAATATTAAAGTAGAAAATGTACAATATAATAATAATAATACTATATAGAAAAATAGAATTAAAGTAGAAAATGTACAATAATATAATATTATAGAGAAAAATAGAATTAAAGTAGAAAATGTACAATAATATAATAATAATAATATTATAGAGAAAAATAGAATTAAAGTAGAAAATGTACAATAATATTAAAGTAGAAAATGTACAATAATATAATAATATTATAGAGAAAAATTTAATTAAAGTAGAAAATGTACAATAATATAATAATACTATTATAGAGAAAATTAGAGTTAAAGTAGAAAATGTACAATAATATTAAAGTAGAAAATGTACAATATTAAAGTAGAAAATGTACAATAATATGGCAAGTAATAAGTAGTAGGCTCTTAAGAAAACAGAGCACATAATGTAAACATGATTATAACCTAATAAAAAAAGTACAGTAATAAAATAGCGAAGGGGTCTCTTCTAATAACTCTAAAGCATCAATAATGTTCAGAAGTTTTTTTTTACTGCTTTTTTTATAATATACTTCAGCGATTTGCAGTACAATGCTAGTTCTCCCATAAAAAAAACACAAATAAGGGTTGTGTCTTAAAGCAACAGTGGGTAGAAATGGAGCAAGTATGATAAAAAAAAATATACGTTTTTATAAAACGGTCACTATATCCTGACAGTAGTGTATGCGACAGCTAATCTGAAAAAAAATCATGTGCCTCTGTGTCCTCCGGTGCTCCTAATGGCATCTGCAAGATTTCACAGACCGGAGGAAAACAACCAATCAGAGCTGAGATGGAGCCTTGCCGTCTCTGAGCAGCTGTCAATCACTCGTGAACTCCGATCAAACGGTCAAACTAGGCAGCGCTGATCAAATATTAATTAATATTCTGTTACTGTAATGCCTATTTCTCACCTCAAATGTTTTCAGAAACATCTTGTAGTGTACTGTTTAGCTGTAAAATGAGAACATTTGTGACCCGGCAGCCATGTTGAGATCAGTTGAGGAAATACCAAGCACCGCCCACCAGCCGGAGCAAACTTTATCATTTTACAGTACAACAGTACACTACGAGATGTTTCTGAAAACATTTGAGGAGAATAATAGGCATTAATGTAACAGAATATTGATTCATATTTGATCAGCGCTGCCTAGTTTGATCGTTTGATCAGAGTTCATGAGTGATTGACAGCTGCCTCCGTTGAATGAACAGCCAATAGGAACGCTCTCTCTCTGAAATGACCTGTGATTGGTCAAAGTCTCCCGTCACGGGCTAGATTTTCTAAAGCCTGAACACAGAGCCATGAGGAGGTGCAGAAGTCTAGTTATCGCTCAGAACACTTGAATTACAATATGCTGAAAGGTTATTATGGAATTTTGCCCAATGATGCCAAAAATATTCTGCCTACTGCAGGTTTAATACATTTACATTCATGGATACATTTTTTTTAGCTAAAATTAATAAAGTATTCAACAAAAAAATATTTTCTTATCCTCCATTATGATCCCAAATGTAACATCATTTCTGGTAAAGTGTTTCCTCTGAATTATGATGAGCTGACATTTTGTAAACCACATTTTTGAAAAATATTTTCAATAAAATGGCAGGAAAAAAAGAGCTTACCTTTTCGGTGATGTGAAGAAGGAATTTACTTTGTCTTTAGATTAAATGAACAAGAGAAGGCCACTTGTCCTGTCTGACTGAATCACCACCTGAGAAATAATCAGGAGATTTACTTTAGTACAAAACAACTACATATATTTTCTTCCTGGAATACATGAAACTTAATTCAGACATCATAAATAGATATTATAGTTAAAGACGACCTATTATGCTCATTTTCAGGTCGCATACTTGTATTTTGGGTTTCTACTAGAACATGTTTACATGCTTAAATGTTCAAAAAACGGTTTACTTTTCTCATACCGACTGTGTTCTTTTCACACTCTGTCTGAAACGCTCTGTTTGAGCTCCTGCCCCGCCCTGAAAAGCCCAGTCTTCTCTGATTGGTCAGCTGGCCCACTCTGTTGTGATTGGTCAACCGAACCAAACTCTTCAGACTACGCTCCAGCTCCGCTCTAACTAGATTTGTTTGAGAGCGTGCCAAACTAGCCGCTAGGCAGGTATTATGTAACTGTGTAACTTGGTGACATCACCATGTTACGAATAAAAAGGTCGGATTCAGGCAAGGGGTTTCAGGCAGTTCAGGATCAGTGTTTCTGTGGGGGAGAGTAACTCCCTTTGGCGTGGACTTTGGGCTTTGTCACTTTGCAGACCTTTTACATGTACCCAAAACTATATAACACAAAGGGAAAGGAAAGGGAAAAAGCACAAAAGCATAATAGGTCCTCTGATCCTCTACAGGAAAAGTTATCAAAGATATTTGCTCACTTTTACCTGACACTGACACACTCCCAAGGACATCACCGACAGCTGTACCCCTGAGCAGCAAGGCCTTGTTCACCTCACAATCACTGTCAAACACAACGGTTGCCTGTAGGATGCCACACCATCACAAACTGACAGCGTTGTGAAGGTGCCGATGGGAAACCAGTCCTTCCAGTGCTACTGGAAAATTTACAACTGGGACAAAACCATACATATCATAATATCTATCAAAGTAAAAAGAGCTGAGGCTTGAGTTGTGGGGTGAAGATAATCACTGCTATGATCAGGTCAATGACTTCTGTGGATCGTTTTTCATTTTCATGTGTCACATGAATCATTTCTATAAAGTCAAATATGTCCTTTTCACTTTTGTGTTACAGAATCCATGGAACAGACTAGGCCATCCAAATAATAAATGGCTGCATTAATGCTGGGTTTCACCTTGACCACAAATTCTAGTAGAGTTTCTCTGTCTGATTGTGTCCTGTAGGTGGCGTAGTGTTGTAGAGACAACCTGGTATAGTGTGCTAATTGGTACTATACCATATAAAAAGTAGCTAGAGTACAGATGTAGGCCTATAATAACAACACAAATGTTTTTTTTGTATCTTTTAATGACTAAAGATCACTGCTTATCCAACTTGTTTAAACACTGCTTCTAAATACTTAAAAAATACATGCGGTAAATTCTTTCAGTGTGGAATGTAGGCAGGTTCATGTGCTGCTTTAAGAGCAGAACGGAAAACACAAACAAGGTTTATAGGAATTAAAGGTATGTAACAATAAATGAACAATGAAACAAATTGTTTGCCGCAACATCAGCCTGCTGTCACTGTAAAGTCAGACAGACAGATGGACACGTCTCCAACACGCCTGAGGACAATAGTTAAGGAGCGATGAAGCAGAAAGTAGGTGAGTGGGTGTGAGTTTATATTTGAAAGCGAACAGTCTTAACAGAAACTATAATTAGATTTCACTTGAATACTGTAAGTGCGTAAGAATATTTTTTGTATGAAGCTTCACCTTCAATCACAGCTGTCAGCGTTCCACTGCGTATTTATTTACTATTAATGTGATGTGACAATATTGCTTTTATATGCCAGTAGCCAATAAAGCTAACATAAAGCTGAGCAGACGTAGACTGAGTATACGAGAGTGTGTGGGTGGGTGAAAGGAAGAAAGTGTGTGTGTGTTAGAGTCAATCAGCACGACAGATGTACTGAGCCTTCAAGTACCGACTCTGACTGAAATACAGTAACGAGTACAACCCTGTGTTGTACAACACACTTTCAAAGAGATTAAGTGAAAAGCACTACACAAGACATTCGATGAATTGCCAGAGAAAATCAATGGAGGCGCTCTGCTGGAGTACAAAATGGGTATCTTTCATGGTGTGCAATGTGTTGCAGCTTAGACACATACAGATGCATGTTTGAGGATGTGTGAAGGTGTGAGATTGGTGTGATTATGTCAGCCCTGTGTGTGTGTGTGTTTGTGAGTGTGTTTCACTTCAGGTGGGGGATACAAGACGTTGCTGGGCAGACTGGGGCTGCAGCTCTCGGATGGCGTCTGTAGGTTAAGGGACTCCATCATAGCCGCCACTCTCTGCTGGTGCTCCTCTGTGAGTGGCGGCTGCAGGACACCGATCTGGATCTGAATGAGTAAAAGAAATTTGTTGAATTAAAAAAAGGGAGAGGAGGGACGAGCAGCATAATGAGGAAGGGATGGCAACATAAAGGAGATTGGAGAAATGAGGAGAGAGAGGACAGGACATAACGCCAATATTGGGACAAAAGTTTAATAGGCAGTGAAGAGAAAGACGAGAAGACAAAACCTAAAGTAGGAAAAGATAAGTAAAATGTATGAATCAGACAAAAGAGGCTTAAAGGAACAGCGTGTAACATTCAGGGGATCTATTAGCAGGAATGGAATAGTCATAACTATATTATTAATAGTGTATAATCACCTAAAACTGAGAATTGTTGTGTTTTCATTAGCTTAGAATGAGCCCTTTATATCTGCATAGGGAGCGGGTCCTCTTCACGGAGTCCGCCATGTTGCTACATATTTCTACGGTAGCCAAGAACGGACAAACCAAACACTGGCTCTAGAGAGAGCCTTTCACGTTTTTAGGTAACCTGAAGGCCACCGTAGTTCTCTGACACGCTTTTGAAACTGCGGTAATGTGAGCCGTGGAGTGCAAAACCGTGGTACCGCCAGCCGCTGTCGGACTTGCGTTGTTCCTAAAGTAGTGTTATTACGGTAAGGATGGCCTCTGAGAGAGGCAAACGGCGTTACCGCGGTTTTGCACTCGGCGGCTCACGCTACTGCAGTCTTGAAAAGGGAGGAGTGAGCGGAGGGGTACTCAGTTGGTTGCAGTCTGCTGCCACACCAATAGATGTCGCCAAATCCTACACACTGTACCTTTAAGGCCTTTTTTCCAACGTGGCTGATAAAGTTTTCTGAAAACTCTAGATTTTAAATCACTTAAAAATCTAGATACATAGCCAAGCTGACAAGAGGCAAACTCTTAAAAGGGGGAAACACACCCACACACACACACACACACACACACACGCACACACCTGGGATTTGCAGAGTGTTACATAAGTAAGCATGACAGGAAGCCTCCACTGCAAAAACAAAACTATTTGTCAGCTGTCACAGGCAACACAGCAGAATTACAACCATGTTAACAGATTCAGATTCATTCTTCATCGTCCTCTACAGAGGAAATTTGCTTTCACAGTCTGAACACAATCAAACACTCACAGGGTATAAACAAACAAGATGACAACAACACAACACAACACAAGACAAGCCTGTCACAGTGTGCCCAGGCTGTAATGGCTGAGGGAACAAAACTCCTCCCAAAGGCGATTGTTTTTGCAGAGTAGTTGCCTATATCTACGGCCAATGTTTTTGTGAGCTACAGCAGCCTGAGTATTGTTATTAAAGCACCAACATTCCTTATATCGTCACCAAATTATCATCATCTTCGCGCCATAATCATCATTCTCTGCACGACAAGAGAAGGAAAAAAAAACTGTAACTTGAAGAAGTTTCCAGAGAGAGAGAATTTATGGGTCTTCATACACAAGTGAATGTTGTACTCAGAGTTAAAGCTGTTTTTATTTGGCAACAGTTCTCATCGAGTGACTCCAGAGGATGATATTTTGAGGAACAGGCGGGTGGAAGGAAAGGGCACAATAAAAAAAGCTGTTCTAACACTGCACAGTAACTGAAAAGAGCAAAAGGGGGAAATAGAGGTGAATGGAGTGGAGTGAGAACAATTTGGAGAGCAAAAGAAGAGGAGAGAGGAGGCAAAGGAATAGGGACAGAAGCAGAAAACACTAGCAAGTGAAAGGTCAGGCTCTGTGCGCAAGAAAAGAGAGAGAAAGAGTGATGGGTAAAAGAGTCCCTCAGGTCTGGGGGGGGAAGTTATTGGAAGTCTGCAAGCATTAGAAAGTATGAAAAGGGACTGTCCCCTAAGATCAGCTCCGATCTGACAAGCTAACTCAGTATGCAGTGCAACCCTTAACACCGGATCATACAGACCTACACATACAGTTAGAGACAGGAAGACAAGCACCAGCAGATGTACAATGAGCCTGATTGGAGGACAGGAAATAGCCACGGGCTAAAGCTGCAAAAGCAAATGATGCATGTATGCACATACATGCTTGCTCCGATCACACTGTGTGCAAACAGTATGTGCATACATGCCTCCACACACACACTCGCAGTTGACAGTTATGTCACGACTCATGGGGAGGAAGAAAGATAATGATATGATACCAGATCACTGCAAAATGTGCTCATGAACTGAGATTTCACTTCAGTCCAAAGGAAGATCAACAGAACCTAAAAACAAAGTTCAATGTGTGTGTGTGTGTGAGTGTGTGAGAGACAGACTGGAGCAGAGGAGATGACAAGAGAGAAAGCTCATACTGTCTTGAGACTGTTAGGTCTGTCACATTGAACCCTGCCTCCCCTAAACTGCCTCGATGTCTCCAGAAACACACAGCGACATACACAGTACGCATCTACACAAGCAAACAGAAACATGCGCACGCATTCACACAGTTTATGTTTCCCTGGCACTCGCTGCACTGGGAGCTGCAGTTTTGTGCCATCATTCTGTCACTCCTCTGATTCGGAGCTACTTTCGGAATACTAAATGCCTTGCTGGTCCTGTATATGATGCCAAATCTGAGCTAAGCAATCTGATGTGGCTGCTAGTCCTTCTGTGTTTTATAACGTCTTGAAGCGGAACCCAGATGGGCTTTATGCATTCGCTGCAAAGCTAACAAGGGTAACGACGAGGACATAGTTCATCATGTTCTATTTATGCTGAAACAAGATTTTCACAGGGAATACATGCATTTTATACCGTATTTGCTTCTGGGGATAATCTGTGTGATGATAAAAATCTACACTTAATGCCGTGATCACAACAGAGCAAAGATCACAGTTGAGCAAAGTTGCTTTAATCAGTTAATCTGCTCAATACACCCTCATGATTTGTGGAACAAAATTATTAATTTTAATTTTTTATCACTCATCAACATCTTTTCTGTTTGCACTTTTGGTACAATGTCCTATATTTCTACATTCAATATTTGTTTATTAAAGAGGTACAGTACACTTAAACATGTTTTTTGAGCTGTAAACTAAACAATATGACTGTACTTTTGATGAAACACATCAATGCTGGTGTTAATATTGACATTTCTTACCAAATTTATAAAAATCTGCATTTCATGGGTTGAAAATGGCTCAACCACAGACTGTATATAAAGATGGATAACATGACAGCTCCCCAAAAATAAAGCCAAAACATCTGGATCGCCTCCTGGTGGCTGGCTGCAACATAGGTCATAAATCCCGCCCCCTCCATGTTAGCGGATGAGACAAGGGCCAAACTAAAAAGCACATGTCAAATAAACTTTTCCTAAAGATGGTTCCTGTCATTTTAGGTAGTTCTTATCACGCTGATGTGTGTTCAAGTGTTCATTTTTCTGATAAGTTTGGTTTTAATTAGTTATTTGATGCTATAAAAAGAGGTTGAGACGTCATGATTAACAGCTGCTCTGAGTGAAGTAGTCGCGCAGCCAGAGGCACCAGCCCAAAGTGTCACTACCACAGATTTTTTTAAATCTCAAAATGTAATTTTCCTGACCTTTTTATACAAAGATCGAGGACCTTAGTTTCACTGTCACCTTTTAAATAATTTGTTAAATTAATCTATGATGGATATGCACAACACAGAATAGTGCAGAGTAACATATAAAAAACAGTTTTAATGAATAATTCACAGAGCAGAAGAGGCCTTTAGACTGACACAAACTTTTTTTTATCATCTATGGGTAGTATAGTTTACATCCAACATCAGCAGTGAAAGGCTGAGACTGAGTGTAATCATCTTCAAACAAATAGCCAGCAGCAACAAGATGTCTACTGAGAGCTGAACAGACATTGTTCTGACTTAAAGCTTTATAGTCATCAGATTCAATGCTCGGAGGAGAAGAGACGGGGACTTTATCCTTATAGGATTTGACTGGCTTCCAGAATTTAGACAGTAAGTTCAAATAGTACCCTGACTTGGCAGCTCTCACTGCAGTTATGCAGTAGATTTATTCCTTGAATGCCTAAATGCTAACCAACCGTTTGGGTCCTGTGTGCGTCTTGGCCTTAAACTGCCAAGTCAGGAGTAAACCAAGGACACATCTTAGAGTAATCACAAGAGAGAAAAAAGAAAGAATGGATATTATATCAACATAAAAAATATCAAAATCTATTACAATGATGCAGATTATTCAGCAAGGATTGTTTGTTTTATTTTTCCGTAACATTTTGTTCGCTGCTAGGAGCTATGATTCATTCAATTTTGTATTTCTAAGGAAAACTATTAATAAATTCTCAGCAGAGTCAACCAGAAGCTTCAACTTTATCATTTCTATTGCAGGGTCAACTTTAATCTTTTAAATTTGCCCTACTATGGTCAGAAATGAGCTGGTCCAAGTTAAAAGCTAATGTTTTCAGTTCTTTCTCCACCTGTATATGCACCCATATCCCAAGAGCACAACAGTATCCCCTCTGCCCGACATGTAACTGATAGATGCAACTGAGGTCCATGGACCTAAAACAGGGTGCAGCGTCCAGACGCAATTAAAATGTGTGCCTGTGTCAATAGGGGGTAAATGAGGATTTTAAATTTAGTCTCTAGTTTCCGTGACAACACAGATGAAGAGTCTTTAGCGCCAACATGACCAATGATTCTGGATGCCGGAGGGTATGTACAGCGGGGGTTACTGAGCTAATGCCAATGACAAGCACTACTAGATATCAGTAGCAGCTCTTTTCTTTGTGCATATTACCAAGACTATTCATGATACAATTACAAGAGTGGAAGCTGGGTGTGGAGAGGCTGCCCTGTCTCCGAAATATTACATTCCAAACTAAACCTCATTCTCAAATACATTTGGAAGGAAATATATTTTGTCGCAGATTACGTTCGTCTTTGACATATCACAAATATATTTTTAAGTTCGTGGACGGCCGCAGTAAGTCACGTAGTACAACGAGCGGCGCGCAGAGCCGGTGATGTAGCATATCGAGCAACCGTTGGTGAAAGTTACACGGAATAATAATGCCATTGAAAGTAAAAGAGTATAACAAGCTATAAAGTCCACTATGGGCGGGCAGGAGGTACGTGGATAGGTCAAAAAACACTGGAGATGGTAATTTTAAGCCAAATCATGATGTTTGTTTTACTATACCTAACCCAGTAGTTCTGTTGCCTAAACCTAACTAAGAAGTGTTGTTGCGTTTTTTTGTTGTGTTTCAATTTACAATGTTAACTACATGTTTAAAACTGTTAAATACTGCAACCGTAATCCGGGAGAAAATACGATTCCCTCAAAACATAATTGAGAATGCAGTTTAGTTGTATGGGAACGTCATTTTGTGGGAAAAAGGGTTGGGAGAGAGCAAAGCACAAGGCTGCTTGTGTGAGATGTGTCCACACAGGTACTATCTGACAGGCAAGATAGTCAGCGTGTGCTTGCGGAGGCATCAGCTCCAGATCACAAGTCCCAGACAGCAGGCTTGGAGCACACCTGAGCTACACCACCTCTCCAACCTTATTGGTGACCTCTGACCTCACACTTTGCACTGGTCTTTGCAAATGCAATGATAAACTAAAGCCCTTAGTCAACCGTTCACGTTCACACTGCTATGTGAAGTATGATTAAGTCCCACACTGAGGCTGCTGTTGTGAGTTGGCATTCTGCTACTGCGGTGCTTCTGTGAAAATATTGGTATTTTTATTTGCATAAACAAACCTGCGTCTTTCCCGTCTACATTTCCCCTGCTGTCTCTGAAAATTTGTATTTATTTGCTGTGAAGACCAGCACAAGCAGAAAAACATCATTAAGTATTATAAGCCCTGCGTGAACCCAGTTGATGCTGATCTTTGTCTGCACTTGATTTCTTTTCTAATTCATTTATTCAAGGTATGCAGGTATTCATGGGTAACAGCATGTTAAAAGTCTATTGCTGTGAGAATCCACAAAAATGTTCCCAAGGTGCGTCCATGATTTGATCTGCGTGTGTGCGTCAGCGTGCATGTGTACCTGTGAGAGGAGCAGCCTGAGGGCCTGTGCTGCTTCCTCGCTGAGCTCCTTCACCCCCCTCCTCTCCACCGCCTCCATCACTTGGAGCAGGTCAGGCTCCCACAGCACCACCGTACTGCCGTGTTGTAGGAGCTGCAGAGGACACGAGACATGTACACATACAAGTGCACAATCATGCACTCAGATGCAGTCATCAACAAAAACAGGAGAATTAGAGCGAGGAGAAAGACTTGAACATGTGGGAAAGGTGCAGAGACTCACATCAATCCCCAACTTTTAATGGTTTCTTAAATAGGCCTGTCACCATAACTACTTTAGTTAGACGATATATTGTCCTAGAAATAATTGCGATAAGATATTATTGTCATTTTAAGACCATTTTATGCCACTGATATAATAATAATAATATTAATAGCATAATAATGCAAGTACACCTTTTCAAAGAGTAATGAACTTATAATTCTTAAAAATATTCAGACACTGGAATTGTCATGTGAAGAAAAAAAATTAAAATATTCGAAATAAATAAAATAATGATTTGATGATGATTTTATTGAATAATAAATGAAAAATGTGATAATATTTCTTCAATTTCCATGTGTTGGTCTCTGTCAGCCTGCATAAAATGATACTATATCCACTGTCATTACTTATGTGATCCAAATACTTCTACCACTTTTATGTTTTTACTACCTTCATTAACTTTTAATGATTTTAATATCAAATATGTATTACTGCTCAGGACCAGGCCCAATAAATTATACTTGATTTGAGTTGTGTGTGTGTGTGTGTGTGTGTGTGTGTGTGTGTGTGTAAAACCTCTCACAATTGTGATGAGTCTGAGAATGGCAGGGTGCAGACGGCAGATCTCTCCTGAGCTGAGCAGGCAGTAGACGAGGAATCGAGTCCATGGCTGACACACCACGTACTTTGCTAACACGCAGACAAACGCACAGAAAATACAAATCCAGGGAGAAAAATGACGTCAGGTTGTCTGATTCGGATCAATTTTGTTTAATTTCTCCTGGTGTAATTGTTGAAAGTGGTTAATGACATAGAGCAGGAATGTAAAAAACGAAACAAACATGCATGATACAGTGTTGAAGAGTGAGATAATATGAGAAAGAATACTACCTGCATGCATACACACTCTCTTTCTTCTCTCTCTCACATGTACTGATAACTTACACTCGCTCATTCCCAATCTGTCTCTCTGTCTGGTACCTGTAGTGGGACTCTTCCTCTGAAGGAAGCCCAGCAGGGAGCTTAGACAGTTGACTGAGGCTCTCAGCAACAGCTCGTGCTTCTGAGGAGAAAGAGAAACATGGGAGAGAAGTCAAGTATACAATAAAAACAGAAAAAAAAGAACATCTTCCCGTTGAAAAATGTCAAGTCATGGGAGCCACGGGAATGTGACGTGGACACTATAACACATGCTCACCAACGGACAGAGAAGGAACCAGAAACAAAAAGGGAAAACAAGGGAACACCAGAGAGAGCGACTGAGTGGGGTTTTAATAATGCAAGCCTCTCCCACAGTGGCGGTGCTGGCAGTGAGCACTATGTGGTGTCCAAAAATACTGAAGTAGGCCAGGCAGGCGGATATACAGACTGTGTAGAGTCACACCCTAATCCTGAGGCGGAGGAGAGGAGATAGGAGGAGAAAGGAGTCAAGAGGGTGAGAGGGGAGGGAGGTGAATTGGGTAGGGGTAAGGGAAAGATGAGAAGAGGGCAGATGAGGAGACGAAGATGAAAGGATAGGTTCAAATGAGAGCAAAGAGCAGTGAGGGACAGAAAGTGAGGAGGCATAAGACAAAACAGTAGAGTGTCTCCTACTGTCACTAAAGCAGAGTGTCAAGAGGAAAAGAGAGCAAGACAGAGGGGAGAGGAGGGGAATAGGGAACTGTTACTCATATCAGCAGCTGAACAGCAGACTACAGAGCACTGAACCATAGAGCCGAGGCTCAGTTCAGCACTACAGTCTTTTACACAGAGAAGAAACACCACTGGTGTGGAACCAGAAGCTGGCATGCTGCAGCAAAGGCACTGGATAAAAGAGAAATACAACAGGCATGACACCCAATTATCCCATATATATATTTGATCCACACTATTTTTAGATTGTCCTCGGAAATATAAATATCTCCTTTGCAAATATATGTGCTAATGCATTTGTTTACCTGTCAGCATTGAAGCATAGCTAATTAACTTTAGAGCTGGTGTCTGTAATGTTTCTAATTTATTATATCATTATTATAACCAGATGGTGTAGTATTGGCCAGTGTGCTGGAGGAGCCGGGTTTCACATCATGGATGCATTTATGCATGTAAATGAGCATCAAAATGAGCCCAGTGGTATTACACTTCATTAGCTGGAGCTTTTTTTTTTTTCCAGGTTATTTGATTACCCATTCAAATACATCGCAGGCTCCTTCTACACAAACTCCCCCGACTACTCTGACACCTTTTCACTAGTTCAAACATCATTTTGATGACCTCTCACCGCTGGTAAGGGCGGCAGCATGCAGAAATATATCTGTTTAATGACATACCGCGGCGATACTGTGGCAAAACAAATCATTTAGCTGCAACTCATGTCTATCTTGACGAGTATCTATCTGATTTAAGAATTCACCGTTAATCTAAACTCTAAACTATATACTGGATGTGAATATTGCAGTATATATAAAAAGTGAATTTCCAACCCTGTTCACCACTCACTTCCCACGTACACACACACTCTCTAAGCACTACTCTTACAACAATTGGTTCTAGTGAGGGTCATTCGCATTTTCGTGTTGGCCACCATAGAAATCCTACACACTTGACACACGGGAGAAGTTGTAATCTGCAACCTCACAGCTAAATGCCGCCAGAGCCTACACTCGTTCGTTTAAAAGAATAGTGTGTAGGGTCAGGTGGCAACTAACTGAAACGTCTCCTGCGTACCAAGCGTGTAGGAGAACTACAAAGGCCGATGTGAAAACGTGAAATCACAAATGGTCCTCTCTAGAGTCGGTGTTTGGTTTGTCCGATCTGGGCTACTGTAGAAAAATGTCGGCTGGCTCCGTGGAGAGGACCCGCTCCATATGTAGATGGAAACGGCTCATTCTAAGGTAACGGAAAAACTGTGATTCTTAGTTTCAGGTGATTATACACTAAAGAAAACATAATTATTAACATCATACTCCATGTCTCCCAATAGATCCTCCTAAATGCTACACACTGTTTCTTTAAGACATCAGTGTGTGTAGGAATTAGGGCTGTTAAAGTTAACGCGATAATGACACGTTAACACAAGGGGTCCCTTAAAGAGAGGCCTATGTGAATGAAAATGGGTTCTATGGGTTCCCACGAGTCTCCCCTTTACAGACATGCCCACTTTATGATAATCACATGCAGTTTGGGGCAAGTCATAGTCAAGTCAGCACACTGACACACTGACAGCTGTTGTTGCCTGTTGGACTGCAGTTTGCAATGTTATGATTTGAGCATATTTTTTATGCTAAATGCAGTACCTGTGAGGGTTTCTGGACAATGTGTCATTGTTTTGTTTTGATTTCCAACAATAAATATATACATACATTTGCATAAAGCAAGCTTATTTGTCCACTCCCATGTAGAGTATTAAATACTTGACAAATCTCCCTTTAAGGTTCATTTTGAACAGATAAAAAATGTGCGATCAATTTGTAATTAATCGCAATTAACTCTGGACAATCATGCAATTAATCGTGATTAAATATTTATATCGACTGTGAGCCCTAGTAGGAATACTTCATCTTGAATACAACCACAGATATCTAAATACAAATTCAATGGGCCCAACACAAGGACAAAGTGACAAAAAATGCATGTGGCTCTTTTACAACGTGTGCAAGCACATTCGATATTCGCCTACACTGCTTCAACTTCAGTTCCAACATTTTCATGTTCCAGCACAAACCTTTCGTCTTTCTTTAGGGTCTTGAATAAGCAAAGTTCTATTGTTCAGCGTGTCTACTGTATAAATGTCAGGGTCTTAATAATAATTTAAACTCATGTTTATTTAATGGACAATGAGTCACAGGAGTGAGCTGTATTCAAGAGGTATCTTCCTGCCATTTTATGGACCCGGTAAAAAATGCATTACCACGACTCACACTGGAGCTGCTCATAAGTCCTGCAAGCCTTGTGATTCATTGATTAACAATATCTTAGCTTCAGTCATACAGAAACAATGCATCCTTTATTGTGTGACTGTCGGTCATTAAGTGAAGGCAGTAAAGGTAGTAGCCAATATACTTGATTGTGTGATTTTAGTGCTTCATATTTATGTACAGTAGTGCGTCTGTGTCTTGCGATGCTGGAGCACTGCCTTGATCGTAATAAGAATTACAAGGTTGAAACAGCTGTAAAATCAAAAGCGTGTGTAAGTATCAACATATGTAGTAGTTCAGTGCACAGCAGACGTTTATAGATACGATTCTTTATAATCCTTTTGGTAAAAGGCTCTACCTTCTGCCTTATTTTGTGCACTGGATGACTCACATTTCGCACCATGTTGCTCTGTGCTGGCTGCCACCCAGTGGAAGAAATGCTTCACCTATTTATTGTTAAATGAATGCTGGTAAGACACCAGTCTGCCTCTTTTGTAATAAACAACCAGAGTCAATACGGCAGCTACATGTAATAACGTTCTGGGATTGCTCTGGTGATGTGTGCCGTTCCATTATGCTAACTGCTAAATCAATTGAAATCTAATTTTTCTACACAACCTTGTTTGTGAAAGGAAGGTTCAATGTCATGCTGTAAAGATCTAAAAGATTTACTTCATGTTATCTCTGTTGCAGAATGAAGCAAAAGAAAGTAAGAGAGGGGGAGGCATCATCATATCAGCATATAAACCATCGCTATGTGAGCACATGGTTATGTATCTGTTTGAGGATCGATGTGCACTCTGATAACTCTGATTGAATCTTTTTGTTTTTAATTATTTTTAATCAATATCTCTTCACATATTGTTATTCATGTTGAATTTGTTATGATCCTGAATAAGTCAATATGTGCTGATTTATATAATTAAGAATGAAAATACTGCATTAGAGCTCTCTTCTCATTTCTCTGATGTGCTCCTAATGGAATCTGCAAGATTTCACAGACCGGAGCAAAACAACCAAATCAGAGCTGTCTCTGATCAGCTGTCAATCACTCGTGACCTCGGATCAAACGGTCAAACTAGGCAGCGCTGATCAAATATGAATCAATATTCCGTTACTGTAATGCCTATTTCTCGCTTCAAATGTTTTCAGAAACATCTTGTAGTGTACTGTTTAGCTGTAAAATGAGAAAGTTTGCTCCGGCTGGTGGGCGGTGCTTGGTATTTCCTCAATTGATCTCAACATGGCGGCCGGGTCACAAACTTTCTCATTTTACAGCTAAACAGTACACTACAAGATGTTTCTGGAAACATTTGAGGCGAGAAATAGGCATTACAGTAACAGAATATTGATTCATATTTGATCAGCGCTGCCTAGTTTGACTGTGTGATCGGAATTTGCGAGTGATTGACAGCTGCCTCCGTTGAATGAACAGCCAATAGGACGCTCTCTCTGAAATGACCTGTGATTGGCCAAAGTCTCACATCACGGGCTAGATTATTTAAAGCCTGAAAACAGATCCATGAGGAGGTACAGAAGTCTAGTTTTCTCTCAGAACACTTGAATTACAATATGCTGAAAGGCTATTATGGAATCTTTGCCCAATGATGCCAAAAACATTCGGCCTACTGCAGGTTTAATGTTTGAAATGGACAAAGAAGATTTAACGGAATTTAAGCAAATGCTGTGAAATGCAAACCTTCCTTTAACACTAGAACAGCTGACTTTGCAACCATCACTTGTTGAAAAACAATGCATTTGGCAGCACTCCACCTTTCATTACAACACAGTGTTTACTGTCATGTTCTCCGTTATTTCTGCCTTCCACAAACAAGAAATGTGAGAAATTAAATGCTGTAATGGCAGTCTACTAGAAAAATGTTTCTCATACTGCCTGTTTCAAACAGAGCGGAGGTCCGTTTGTGGACATCCACAGCTCGTCAGGAAAAAAAGAACTAAGTACCAGTGGTGGAAAGTAAGTACATTTACTCAAGTATTGTACTTGAGTACAATTTTGAGGTACCATTTTTTGCTGCTTTATACTTCTACTTCACTACATTTTGGAAGGCGATATTGTACTTTTTACTTCATCACATTTATTTGATAACATTACTTACTAGTTATTTTGCTGACTCAGATTATTAATACAAAATATAAACTATTGAATTATGTTGTATTATTATGGATTAAGCTACGCAACAGTATATTAAAAATATATAAATTAGCTCCACTAACCTACCTACCAGCTGCAACATTAGTGATGCTTTCAAATTAAAGCTGAAGTAGGCAAGATTGGAGCAAATATGATTAAAAACAGTTATTTTTATAAAACGGTCGCTATATCGTGACAGTAGTACATGAAACAGGTAACCTGAAAAAAATCATGTGCCTCTGTGTCCTCCGGTGCTCCTAACGGCATCTGAAAGAATTCACATACCGGAGAAAAACAAGCAGTAAGAGCTGATCTGAGGTCTGCTGTCCAGCTGCCGTCTATGAGAGCCGGCTGTCAATCACCCGCGAACTCCAACCAAACGGTCAAACTAGGCAGCGCTGATCAAATATGAATCAATATTATGTTACGTTAATGCCTATTTCTCGCCTCAAATGTTTTCAGAATCATCTTGTAGTGCACGGTTTAGCTGTAAAATGAGACATTTTATGACGTCGCCGCCATTGTGAAATCTGGTGAAGGAACGCCAAGTTTCGGTCACATGACCGGAGCACTGCCAATAGGAACGCTCTCTCAATGAAATGACTTTTGATTGGTCAAAGTCTCCCGTCATGGGCTAGATTTTTTAAAGCCTGAAAACAGAGACATGATGAGGTGC
This sequence comes from Sebastes umbrosus, assembly GCF_015220745.1. Classification (NCBI taxonomy): domain Eukaryota; kingdom Metazoa; phylum Chordata; class Actinopteri; order Perciformes; family Sebastidae; genus Sebastes; species Sebastes umbrosus. The sequence continues at coordinate 11,162,855 of NC_051282.1, read as the reverse complement.
AGAAGTCTAGTTATCTCTCAGAACACTTGAATTACAATATGGAAATAGGAATTTTTGCCCAATGATGCCAAAAATATATTACCTACTGCCACTTTAATGCATCAATAATTATATAATTAATTAATAACATAATAATAATAACATAATCAATAGTGATATAATGTGCATTAGTCTGAAATGGGCCTGTCTGCATAATGAATACTTTTACTTTTGGCACTTTATTACTTAATATACATTTAAGTATATTTTGATGCAAATACTGGCAGGATTTACTTGTAACAGAGTATTTTTACACTGTGGTATTACTACTTTTACTTAAGTAAAAAATCAGAGTATCTTCCACCCCTGCAAAGTTCCAAACAACACGCTCAAAGCAGGCTGAATTTTGGGCTTTTGTCTTGCAGGGAGCATTTTTACATGCATCATCTCAAGTATCTCAAGTTTTGGAACTTTGACTATATTTAACATGCACATCTGACATCACAACAATATATAAATGACAGAAAATCACAAAAAATATATGTGTCCCTTTTAATGGAACATCTTTCCTGTCTCTAGTAATCTATTTTTCCCAAAATCTCCTTCTCAGTTTCCTTTTTCCCCGACTATATGTGCTTGCACGTACCTTAACACACACACACAAACACACCCATCAACACAACAACACATAGATTGATCCTCCCCCAAGTACTACAACCTGAAGAAGAAGTCCACTGAGAGCAGTCGAGAGGCACTGGGCTCCTCTGGAGCCAAGCGGGTACAAAGCGCCGTCTTCGACCCCCAGAGGTCTTGGCCCGACCAGGCCGGGACCAGTGCTCAGACGCAGCACTGCTGATGCCAGGTCAGCATCAAGGAGAGCCTGCAGCAACCTCAGGTAGCTGACTGGAAAGAGAAAGTGAGAGAGGACTGGTTAATGGCTGGAAAAGCAAAGGGAATTAAGAGGGGATGGGATGGATAAACACATTTGAACTCATGTTTATTTAATGGACAATGAGTCACAGAAGTGAATGGTATTCAAGATGTATGTTCTTGCCACTTTATGGACCCGGTATAAATTCATTACCACCAGTCACACTGGAGCTGCTCTCATAAGTTCTGCAGGCCTTGTGGTTCATTGATTCACAATATCTTAGCTTCAGTCATACAGAAACAATGCATCCTTTATTGTGTGACTGTCGGTCATTAAGTGAAGGCAGTAAAGGTAGTAGCCAATATACTTGATTGTGTGATTTCATTGCTTCATATTTATGTACAGTAGTGCCTCTGTGTCTTGTGATGCTGGAGCACTGCCTTGGTCGTAATAAGAATTACAAGGTTGAAACAACTGTAAAATCAAAAGCGTGTGTAAGTATCAACATATGTAGTAGTTCAGTGCACAGCAGACGTTTATAGATACGGGTCCTTATATTCTCTTTGGTAAAGCCTTATTTTGTGCACTGGATGACTCGGACCGACCAAGCCAGGACCAGTGCTCTGATGCAGCACTGCTGATGCCAGATCAGCATCCAGGAGAGCCTGCAGCAACCTCAGGTAGCTGACTGGAAAGAGAAAGTGAGAGAGGACTGTTAAATGACTGGAAAACCAAAGGGAATAGGAGGAGATGGAATGAATAAACACACATGAGAGGGAAATGAAGAGGAGAAAGCAAACAAATGTGGAGGGCAAGGCCACAAGAGAAACAGGTGCATGGTAGAAACAAAAGTAGTGAGCGAGCATACAGAGTGGGAAGTGAAAGTTTGAAATAGAAAAAGATGTTAAAAGCAGATAGCAGAGGGAATAGAAGCGCAGAAGAGAGTCAGAGTTAAAAGGAATTGAGGGCAAGTTTTGAATTGATATGTGACAGAAAGAGAGAGGGAGCATGTGAGGCAGGGAGAGACAGGGTTGAAGGAAGGTCAGCAAGACTGAGGGACCAAAGTAGTGATGGAGATGAAGAGAGAGACACTGCCAAAATGATTGCTAAAACACAGAGGGATCCAAACTGAGAGCTGCCAGCCGTCTGAATTGCACTTATGCCATGTACACTGAGATTAGAGCTCTCAGAGGGAGGGAGGACTCAATTAGTGGCAGCAGAAGAGAGGGAGGAGAGACATGGCACAGAGATAGAGAGATAGAGAGAGAGAGAGAGGGATGGTTGTGAGTGAAGGAGTGAAGAGGAGAGGGAGAGAAAGAAAGAGAGATAGGCGGGTAGAGGGAGGGAGCCGATACATCACAGCTACCCTGACAGGCCACTTATCCAGCTGACAGACACAGACACAGGAGCAGCAGGGATGATCTGTCTCCGAGTGCTGCAGCGGGATGTGGGCCACTTAATATAATTAAAGTGTGTGAAATTCATGCCCGGGGTTTGGTTTAACTCCGCTGAGGATAAAACAATGACAAACAGCCACTTCACCTGTGGAGGAGGAGTACATGAAAACCAAACGAAGGCGAAACTCATTAGTCTAACCTGAGGTTTACACAATATATGGACATATAGAGTTGCTGCAGTAATCTGGGATGCCTGACACTCTCCAAATCTGAAACTCTACTGACATGTATTGATATATCTTGGTTTTACACACCCTTTAGTGTGTGTGTAATTGCACTGGACAGTCTAAAATGGAGTTGCACAAAAATACAGAAGTTGAGAACTAGGGATGCAATGATTTATTGGCCGAATATTGGTATCAGCCACTGACTGGACACTACATCACTCTGGCATGACGGCAGCTGCCGTGCGGTTTTCTTCACAAATAAAAGTGAAAGAAAAAGTCGCCGTGTGGGAGTATTACACAGTCTCACAGAAAGATCAGTAACAAGGATGTTGTTATGTTCAACAAAGAATTAAGCAGTAAAACAAGATTTACTAAAAACACTAACTGGATGGGAACAAACCTTGTATGTGCGTTATGTGTCACTATGTTTCACTACTATATCACGTCGTGCTCTCCAACAGATAAAAAAATAACAATGAAAAATGCTAAAATGGGTCGCCAAATATACTTAAGCGGCCGTTAATATGTGGGCGGCCTGCCCAAGTGAAGTCTATGTGTGAGAAACACTGCTTATGTTTCTAATCGCTTTTACATTTACATTTAATTTGAGTTTCACAAAACTAATATTTTTATAGGGCTGTGTACTGAAACATTCTTCTCATTGAGTTGATAGTTGTGTAGCCGCTAAAAAGGCTTTCAAAGCAGTTATTTAAAAAAATACAAATAAGATAAACAAAAACATCAGTATCGGCCAAATTGTTATTTTAAACACTGGTATCGGTATCGGCCCAGAATTTTGCAATCTGTGCATCCCTACTGAGAAGATATCAAGAGAATGCACAAAACAGGTTGGACAAAAACAAAATGGGAAAGAAAAAACCTGAGCTGTGCACAAATACATAAGATCCTGGAAAATCACTGTTCTCAAGTTACAAACACTTCCTTTAAGCATAGCACTTGCACTGCTGAATAACTGTTTTTGGCGTATACTGTCTGCAAGGGCAGAAGTCTTTCAAAATCAAATAAAAATTCTGAGTTTGTTACCTAGCAGGAGATTGTCTGTGTTTCTTTTCTGAACAAGGAGTCGCTGCACAGCTGAGTCCAGACTCCAGCTGATGCTCTTTTGGACCTTAAATAATAGAGAAAAAAAGAGCGAAAGAACAAGGGAGAGAGGGGAGAATCAGGAGAATAACAACATCAAACATCTCATTGCAAGTAAGAATGTATTAGCTCTGCAGCGCCAGCAGGGAGCAGAGAAGAAAATGTATTGTTTTGTACCAAAGTATTACTGTGATATGTATCGAACGAATCCAAATGGTGTTTTGTATTCTGCGTTCACGTCTGAATCTGTTTTACTGTGTTTTCTGTGTCTTGCCCTTGACTGTGTTGAGTTCCATACGGAAGTTGTGATAAGAGCAAAGCTCGGCTGTAGTGTGTACCTGAGCAGAGTGAACGTGCTGCAAGGTAATGAGGTAGGACAGGAGGAGATGGCTGCAGCACAGCAGGGCTGAAGGAGGACAGGCTGATGGAGAGAGGGATGGAGTAGAGGAGGAGGAGGAGGAGGAGGAGGAGAGGACTGTCTGCAGCTGGTCCATCAGTCCACTGTTGGAGAGCAGCACGGAGACAGCTGGGGAGGCCAAAGCATTATGTCATCACACTTGGATTTGCGCTTGTAAGTCAGTGTGTGTGTGAGAGAATAGCAGTTGGTCTGGATGACTGCATGGTGACGCGTTGCAGGCACCCACCCACAATTACGCAAAAACACATACACACACACACTTTCACTTTTCAGTGGCACCTGTGAGGACTTTGGAACATTACAAATTAATAAACATGTTAAACTTAAAACTAGGGCTGTCGAAGTTAACGCAATAATAACACATTAACGCAAAGTTGTTTTAACGCCACTAATTTCTTTAACGCATTAACGCAGGTTAAGATTTTAAGGTTGTCGCGGGCTCAGTTTTAAAGCTAGAGTGAAGATACTGGTATCATATGAAAATAGAAAAACCAAGGAATCTATTGTTAGCAATGGACAATATTTGGTATTGTTGTGTGTTGTTAAGTGATTTCCAATAATAAAATATATACATGCATTTGCATAAAGCAAGCATATTTGTCCACTCCCATGTTGAAAAGAGTATTAAATACTTGACAAATCTCCCTTTAAGGTACATTTTGAACAGATAAAAAATGAGCGATTAATTTGCGATTAACATGGACAATCATGCGATTAATCGCGATTAAATATTTTAATCGATTGACAGCCCTAGCTCAAACACATGACACAATCACCCACTCACTTTCACATCGCGTCCACGGTGCACATATCTTTTGATTTGACCTAATATGCAACGTAGAAATCAGGCTGTGGCATGCAGCAAAAATGAACAGAATAAAGGGGGAAATCATTTGCATAACATTGGGGTTATATACAGTACATAGGCAGCCAACCAGGTCGATTGTAAGTACTATAATTACATATTATTTAAAGTTATAATATCCTACTTTTTTGCTTTGAGATAGAGGAATGTGTTAGTAATTCTGTCCTATTCATCATCAGTTGAAAGAACATCTAGCCTGAGGCTGAAGTAACTTGAATCTATAAACTCACCACTAGTGATGAAGAAGCAGATGGTGAATGTAGGCAGCCTACAGCAAAAGCAGTAAAGTAACGCTTTTGGCACAATTAGCTTTGCTTCCCAATGGCATCCCTGCTCTCTGGCCACTAGCCTCACCTTATTAACTACAAACCAGCTCATCGCTGACCTCTGCTGAATTTTTTATCTTGTTCGCGTAAATTATTTAGCTTATAATAAAATCAACGGCAATCAATGAGTCATGTCAAATAATTGATGTCTTTGGCCAGAGGCAGTTTAACATTGTTGTCTTGATTCCTCCTGTTGATGGCAGCTCACTGTAAATTATTACATTATATATCATATTTAATACTTCCATAGTGGAGTTATTTCTTCTATATTTTGGTTCTAATTTTGCACCAGCTTTGTAGGATTTATGAGTGTTTTCCCTTAAACAGAAATGTCCAATAAACTCTTTGGGACACCCAATCTGTTAGATCTCTTATTTTTCTATTATGTGCAAAAATTAAAATAAACTGATTGTGTCCACCTTTCTGACATTCTGCGTGTTTGAGATCTCTGAACCTACTGACCAGGTTACTGTGTGGGTGTGTGTATGTGTATGTTTGTGTTTGCACGTGTGGTTTTGTCTACGCGTTACACATATTGAGGTTTAGCAAGGTGACAACACAACCGAGTGCTTGTTGTGCAAATGCGCGAGATGCTCTCCCACTTGACGGCATAACTTAAAGTGCACAAGATGACGTGCAGGACTGAGCCGCAGCCTCTCTACCATTATGTAAAGATATACAGTAGGTGTCAGCTTATTATTTCCTCTGTGTCTCGATGCTGCGTGCTTGTCAAGGTCAGCCTCTTACCTCTGTCAGAACGGGGCAGAAGGAGAGACAAATAGAAACAGAGGGACAGAGAGCGAGATAGAAACAGGCAGAGGGTGAAGAGGCAGAGTGTGTGAAAGATGCAACGTCGGGAGAGGGAGAGAGAAAAAGATACACGAGGAGATAGAGAGGCGGGAAGAGAGTGTGTCTAACCTCTGTCAGTGCAGTGTGCAGGGGACAGACTCAGGCAGCAGTACAGGTAGCTGAAGGCAGGAAGCAGGCTCCCTGTGTCGGTAGGCTTCAATCTCCCTGCTATATTACTCACTGACACACACACACACAGACACACACATATTCAAGTCTGATGGCTCACTTAATATTTGATCTGCAGTGCTCTCAAACACACGAGAGATACATGTTGTGACAGACAAATAAAATGTAACACGGTGAGCTTCACGTCACGTCTCCCACCTGTCGGTAAAGACTCAATTAATGTGATCTGCTGGTGTAAATGTCAAAGATGAGGAGCTGGAAAATACAACTACCAACACAGAATGATTTCTCGCTAATGCAGTAAAAAGTCACAGAGGGGTGAGGCCGTGTTGACATCGAGGCAAAAAGAAAAGCAAATGCGACTCTAATCATAATACGCTTAGAGTTATAATTTGCCAGACGTGTCTCGTAAATTTCTGAACAGCATTTTCAATTGCAGATCGGCAGCGAGCACTCCCCTGTTGATGAGGATATTAAATCAAAAGCGAGTGACGCCTCCGCTTAGGAAGGAGTATAGGTGAATGCGGAGGGAGGTGAGATAACCATGCCTGTGTGTTGAATAGAGAGATATGTCTTAGTGCTGTTACTAGATCATTATGTGTCTGTTATGTAGCACGTAAGTACCTGTGTGTGAGTGAGGAACATACTGAAGAGTGTTTAAGTAGTCTGGATGCACGACTGCAAAGCGTATAGCATATCTGAGTGTCTGTCTTGTGTGTGTTTCTGCCTGTAATCAGCAAGCATCAGTGGCGTAAATATCGCAGCGCACTGGGGCCCAGAAGCTTTCAGGGGGCCCAAAAATCACCGTGTCCACACTGAATCCATTATATACACTTCTGTTACGTCATGTAAACAAACCACGTAGGCTACCTATGAGCTGTGCGCTCGAGATCAGACTTGAGACGTAACCTATTATCGTCCTTCGTTTGTTCTTTTCAAACAGAAAACACACGTTTAATACTGTGATATTTACAGAAAAATGACATACAATATAGCCAACAGGAGTAGGAAACTTTCAGCTCTCTGGCAATCTCCCTCCAGCCAGCTGCCACCAGCCAGATAACTCCTCATTTCATCTTCACCAATCAGCCGCTCCTGGTCCATTTAGGCGATTTCAAGGCGAGCGACAAGGATAAATAGAAACAACTGGGCGTCTGACAAAAGTTCAGCTCAAAAAGGCCACGTTGAGTTGCGACGCTCACGATCAAGACATTCCAATAAAAAAGGACATGGTTTTTAAGCAGTGTTGTTAATGACTTTGTGGAGCTCAAGACCTGTAGGATAAACTTCTAATGGGTGAGTGTTGGTTTCTGGTTTCTTTTTGTTATTATGGAGTGGGGATCAGGGATTTAAATCTATAGCACTGTAATTGTTACGTCTCACATGTTGGAAAATGTGCACCTACTGAAATCTGTGTCTGTGATAACATTTGGCTGCAGAGTCCAGGGCAGGCTGTTAAATTAGCGTTGATAAATTTGGGCGCTCCGGCTGCTGTCCCTGGTGCTGATCAGAGGCTGGTTAGCAGTATGGGAGTTGCATGGTAAGCCTCTCCATTGTGGCATAGCAATTGTCTGCTTTGCACTTGCATCAGGGCCAATCACAATTATGTTACGCTGCTGGCAAGCATCCTATTGAATCTGCCTCTGATGCAGGCCGTGTGTTTGATCATGTAGAGTAATGTAAACAATGTATAGGAGCTGTGTGTTTGTGTATGCTAATAGCTGTGGGGAGTTAACGCTCAGTATGACTGGCCAGCTGCATTTTTCGATCTCACCGTGATAAAGCAGCTTGAAGTGCACTCCGTCCATCTTACTATAGGAGGACAATGAAGGCGGATCACTGGCCTGCATCGCACAAAGCAGCTTCAGCACCAGAGGGAGTGAGTTCACTGCTAAACAAAGAGAGAGAAACAAAGTACGACTGTAAACACAAATGTGAAAAAGATCCAAGAGAGACAGGCAGACAGATACTGAGACAGAGTGGTTTTCAGCAAAGCCAAAATAGATGACACTGTTCAAACTCACACTGTTCAAAACAGTGAGAAGGAATTTCTTAAACAAGCGAGAGTGTCTTGCAGTGACTTTGAAGCTGTGGCTCACGAACAAGAGGTAGCTGGAGCACACAGTGATCATCAACAGTAGGCAAGAGGAAGCACATCTTACTCAGAAATATAACGAATTACCATGCACACTTTAAATAACAATATTCTGGGTCTGAGGGAAACAAGGCGAAACGAGACAAAAAGCAGGAGAACTCTAACAGGAAATAGACTGCAGGAAGATCAGGCACTTCTTTCACCCCTGTAGCGCGTAACATTAAAATGTCTCCCCTTGGGACGCCGCTGCATTAGAGGCTAATATAAAGTATATATTAATGCAAATTACAGTGGGCTGAACTGGAACGCGTGCCCGGATAACGATGTGTAATCCCCAAAGGGCCCGAGATGAGCAGAAAGCAGGCAGAGGCTAACCACAGCAACAGTTTCTGAATCCCCGGCTGGCACCCTGGTGTTCTGCCCTTCAGCTGTGCTCATTAACCTGGTCAAGTTTACAGACATAATAAAACCATCTGGCAGACACCTCTAATAGAGCATCTTCACTTACAAATTTGGCAATGTTTTTTAAACTTTTTATAGTGTTCAATCGTACAAGTCTGTCAGGTTTCATCCTCATCTTCTATAAAGTTTACAACGTTAACATTCATTAACTTTCAGTGAACTAATCGTGATGACATGATCATACTGTATTATTGTTTTACTACATTGCTTAAACTGTTGTCAAAATTATGATTCAGAAGTGACTGTAATTAATAGAGAGCTACAGGAAAGAGTCCTAAAACCCGGAAATTAGTTAGCATTTTAGCCCTTCTGCTACCCTCGACTGGAAGTCAATGGCTTTTTTAAATGGGTTTTAGGCTAGTAGCCTGATATATGGTCTGTGGTTAACACAAGCTAAAGAAGTTTTAACATTTTGTTCTACGACATAAAATACATCAATAAATACCACACTTGTGATTTTTGAAGCCTTTATGTGTCTGTATAAGGCGGTTGCTAACCCACCAGTGTCCTCAAAAAGTTGCACTTCCCCTGGTCTTTATATCTGAATACTGAATTAGGATTACTACTATTGAAACACAGCTGACGCCATTTTCTCGCTCTCAAATATACATAAGAATACAAAATCTGTGTATGATTGCAACCTCGTGCACACCGATACTACCGTCTGTTAAAACTAAATCAATACTATACTCTTCATTCGGAAGAGTCAACTAGATAAACAAGTATCTGATTCCCCACCGCCTGTACTAACAAAGGATGCTGGGAGGACTCGTCTTAACAGAGGATTAATGGTTCTTCCCTTCCAACATTAATCAGAAGCGACAAGCATTCTGGGACCTGTTTCGCCATTTCAATCCAATTTAAAAACAACAGAGTTTTAAGGGAGGCTTTGTGATTACACTTCAGTTAAACCAAGTTTGCCTGGCAGGACAGTTACACGAAATAGCCCCACCGCTGATATAGTAGTATTTCAGGACGCGTAAAGCACATTTACTTGGTGATAAATCCAACATTACCTTTCATGTGGTTGCTCTGTGGAAAGCGTCCTTGACTAAAAGAATGAATAGTAATTTTGTATAATTTGCTCGTTGACAAAGAGAAACAAAGAAAGTGCAGAATTTCACTGTCTCTTAATGTGACTGTAGTCAGCCCGCCTTTAATTCTGTCTTTATAATTCAGTGCTATTTGAACAGTTTTTAGAGCCATCGGAAAGAAAATGCTGGCAGGGAGAATGGCCCAACAAACATAAATCGACATAGGTATTCTTTCAAATGATCCAATATGTGAGAATAATTACACTAAGTGCTTTCCATTATGTTGCAAAAAGAACATAATGCCCAATGGACCTATTAATCCATGCACATTACTTTATAGATGTCGTACTGCCGTGTCTAGTTGCTATTTTCACATCATTATTTAAATTCCCTATATAATTTGTCGGCCTACTCAGATCAAGTTTTTCGAGTTGAGGATGAATACATGTTTATATAATAACTGGAGGATTTTAAAGAGTTCATACCTATAATCTAAATTGCAATATACAAAATGAGAAATCGAAAGCGTGACACAGACAAACACACATTTCAGCACATTCATTATCCATTTCTACAAGTTTGCTCTTGTATGCTTTTGGTATGCCAATGACACAAGTTTTGCAGTTTTCAGTGGCAATTTTCAATCCCACTGTCACTCATATTTTAATTATCGCCAGCATTTTCTACTGGGAAGAGTGTAGACATGTAAGAGGTACTTTCTATTTCCTCAGCCTCTTCTTTTCACCTGCCAGCGATGTGCCTGGGACGTATGGCCCAGCCAGAGGTCCAAACTCCAAAAACTATCAAGCAGCAAAACTTGGCACCGAATACATATATTTCAATAATCTTTTTATTAAGTTTATATTGTATTTTATTTAGGCAAAAAGGCATTTGTGGTAAGACAACATGAAACACTGATAGAATTTTATTTTCTGTATCAACTAGAACAGCTACTCTCAAACAACTGGGCCGGGGTGAGCCTCAGAGCGCCATCTAGTGGGCCACAGCGGTACTGCCAAATGGTTAGATTAACCTCTTAAAATCCAAGTTAGAGTGAAGATACTGGTACCATATGAAACTAAAAAAACGAATGAATCCAGTGGTCCCAACCTTGTCATGTTAGCTTGTCGAGAAGAGCACTAAATAACGCTCCAAAGTTACGCTAAATTTTAGCGAGGAAAAACTGACATGGCGATTTTCACAGGGGTCCCTTGACCTCTGACCTCAAGATATCTGAATGAAAATTGGTTCTATAGGTACCCATGAGTCTCCCCTTTACAGACACAGCTAACGTTCTCGGATACAGTGACACAAAATGGAGCTTTTTTTTAAAAGAATAAGTGATGTTGGAGACAACCTTGCACCAGTAAAATATTCAGAGCGTTATGGTGAGGAAATATGACCCTGAATACTTTGTTTTCAAAATGGCAGGCAGTGATGGGTGATGGTAAGCTGAATATTTATGTGGGTCATTATAGCTGACAGTGGCATAACACATATTTATAGCCCAGTTTCTCATTTATTTGGGAAGGTGGTCCTCGGAAATCTAAAAAAACTCAGAAGTGGGCCTCAAGTTACAAAAGGTTTAGAACCCCTGAACTAGAATTACCGCCTCGTGGGTATATGCCTCTGTCAACCAGTGAGGCTGCAGCTTACATCCATGTCTGTCCAAAATGACGTCACTTCATCCTTTTATCCTGGTAAACATTTGTGTGAAATTTTCTTAATTTGCATATGAATTCTTGATTGATGGCCAAAAACGTGTTTTGTGAGGTCACAGAGACCTTGACCTTTGACCACCAAATTATAATCAGTTAATCTTTGAGTCCAAATGGATGCTTGTGCCCAATTTGAAGAAATTCCCTCAAGGCGTTTCTGAGATATTGCGTTCACGAGAATAGGTCGGACGGACGTACAGAAAGACGGACGGATGGACGGACAAACACAAAAACATAATGCCAGCACGGAGACATAAAAAGTTTGCACAATGAACTCTGTTTATTTCCAGTCTCCACGGTAATCTTGTGAGTTGAGGTGTGAATTATTTTCTTGTAATGTCTTGGTCTCATTAAATTTATGTTGTATGGCGTGTGAGGTACACTGTGTAGTGGGAACTCTGTGGAGTGGGAACTCTGTGGAGAGACATTTCACAAAAAAGAAACTTCAGTCAATATCAGGAGATGGCCATCTGAGACCAGGTGTGGCTGCTAGTGTTGACTTTTTATAAAGTTAGATTTAATTAGGTATCTCTTTCAGTGTTTACGGTGTGGGGAGAAAAAAAGACTGTCATGGTGCATTTATTCTGTAACATCTCACAGCGTAGGAGTCCACTAGGTATGTATAATGTACGTATGTGTGTGTGTGTACTATGTGTATGAGCTTGTATTGAGCAGGGAAGAGACAATTTCATTAAAAGCTGTCATTTGCTGTGTGCAAAGTTTGAATGCGGCATCGTGAAAGGTAAACTCAGGGGATTAAACAGAAACACTTATGTCAATCTATTAACTGTTATTAACTGTACCTGTGCTTTAATGAGATATAACTGGGCGTCAAACCAAATCAGTTGGCATTAATCGTGAGACATGATTGTGAACGGTGACTGCTGTAGAAAATATTTGCAAATGTGGGTGATATTCTTTAGTGTAATGAACCGAATATATTACTGCAGCGGTGGATTCTGTGGCGCTAAGAGTCAGAGAGCTATTAAGGTTATTCAGAGAGCGTCTAAATTTGTCCTCAGTGTGTGACTACAAGCTGAGAGGTTTGAAAAACTGAGAACTGAATATATATATTAGTAGAGTGAGGAAAGTTAACTCCTACAATGACGTAACCAGTCAGCGCAGCAGAGGCCAACAAGCTCTCAATGTCAAAAAACAAACATCAATTGACAGTTTTATGGCCCAGAGGAGGTTACCATGTAAAGTGGTATCACTTTGATCAGTGTGATTTAAATTAAAAGAAACAATAAACCTGTGGGTGTGTGTCTGTGTGATTATGCATTTATGTGAGCATGCATTAGTAATGTGGCATTTGATCCTAGACAGACGTGATGAGCTCCAACAACAGAGAGGGTTTGGTTCCCCGTGCAGTTTACTTAAAGAGCGTTGTCAAAAGCTGGAATCACGCATAATATATCAAAAACTCCCTGATTAAAGGAATACTTAAAACGAACATTTGTATATCAATTACTCACCGCGTGTTACCTTGGATTCTTGAAGAATACTTTGTTTTCCTCGCACGCCTCCACGGTGAACGAAGAATCCAAAAAAGGAGTAAAGTCTTGATGAATTGAAGTAAATGGGGGCCGTGTTTAACAGCAGCAAAACTATATCAAAACATCTGTTTACAAACTCTCACACCACTTGTGCAGTATAATGTTATATATATAATAATGTTTTGCTGTTGTTAAACGCGGCTCCCATTTACTTCAATTCATCACGACTCCGTTTTCGTCCGTTTCTGGATTCTCCGTTCACCGTGGAGGCATTGTTCTTCAAGAATTCAAGGTAACACGTGGTGAGTAATTGATGTACAAATGATCCTTTTAAGTATTTAAGCATTTTAAAGGTGATGTATTCCTTTAAGGCACATTAATTTCAAATGAAAGAATCCATCATTGCACTGCAGGTGCATGAAGTTATCATAAATATTTTATGCTGTGTGGTTCATCTCTGCATTACCTATGAATTGCTCGTAGACGTGTTCATCAAAACCGCTGTTTCAATCATCAACACCTCACCATGAAGCTTTCCCGATAAAAACATCGTCTGACTGATTTTGAAATTCAACAAATTATTAAATTGTAACACTACAGTGTATTTGTCTTTGTAGTATTTTTTCTTTTTACGAGATATGAGATTACGGTACATCTCATCTCATCCATTTCAATAAACTTGAGCAATGGGGTAGTTGAACTCTGCACAGATTTTTGCTTCAAAAATTGTTTTCCTTTGGGGATGCAACAGGTATTTCTATAATACTTCTATAAATCTATATATTGTGTGTGTTTTATGTCTCTTACCTTGTGCAGTGTGTCCCTGTCCGAGCCCATGGCTCATGTTCTCCACACTGTGCCTCTGTAACGCTTGCAGTAGGGCCGGCCTAAGATCGGCACATAAGTCAGCCTCGTAGTGTCTTTGACCACGCAAAAGAACTTCCAGCACCGCCAGGGCTCGCTCTGCCAGGGGGACCTCCCTGGTACAAACCATGTCCTGTAATCACACAGACAGACAGACAGACAGACAGACAGACAGACAGACAGACACACGCATTAAAACAGATTGATTTAGAATATCTTTGTGTACCAGTATTGTCCAAACATATTAAAGCCAACCAGGTACTAAATGCAGGTTAAAGACAAATATGTGTGTTTTCCACAAACTATGAGACAGCAGGCAGCATTTAATGTGGCCAACTTAAATCCAAGCTCCTGTTTGGGGTCTCTGGTTCTCACCAGGAGGATCAGTATGACAGCTGGGTACTTCTCTATCAGAGTCAGTAGCTCCATAGTTTCTGTGTCTGGCTCCTGATCACTGTTTTCTCTCTTCTCTCCCTTCTCCTGTGTGTCTGCCTGTACCCAGGAATGAAATCCAACCATTTTCATCAATTTAAAAACACACACTAATGTATCTTTATTTATTGACGAATGCATGTGAGCCTGAGATAAATATGAAATACCTGTTCCCTTACCATGGTCTGCTCTGCCTCTGTGTGCTGTGCTTGCTTGGTCAACCAAAGCTCCAGGACCAGGGGCCCAAATTTCTCTGCTAGATCCGGATATCGACAGATGAAGTGGAGGAGTGCAGGATGGTGGATGTAGAGGGAAGAGAAGCTTTGGCAGGAGGAGAGCGCCTTGCTGATGCAGTTCAAAGGAGGCTTGAGTAGGTTGGTAAAGAAAGATTGAAGAAAGCCAAAGTACTTTCTTTGAGTTGAGCACACAAACACAAGTTAAAAAGTTTGCACTTTTGAAAACAATTTTCTTCACAACAAACATGTGAGACTGCTTTTAAAACCCCGCTGAGGCAGAGCCCTCAGTCACAGCAGGAAGTCCCCTGTACTGCTTATACATATTCATAGTCAACATAAAGTGCATACGTAATGTTCTTTGAACTAAACATTATTTTGAGAAAATGTTATTTGTTCTGTAGCTTTAGAAAAAGGGGTGAGTTGTAATGAATATTCAATGCTGCTGAATCATGTACAGCAGAATATGGATTTTGCATCAAAAGATGAGTATGAGCTGTCAAGCTTTGAGTAAACCGTGGCCTCCACATTAATGGTTTCCATATTAAACTGTACAGAACTCGAGCTCCAATACATGCTGTTCTCTGTCTCTGAGCACAGGAAAAACAACACATTGAACACCTTCATCTCGATGAAACCTTAACACCTTAATGTTGCAGTGCTTGTGGGTCGACCGCTCTCACCTAATACGTCTTGAGGATTTTTCTTCACATTGTTAGATTGATTCACTGAACAGGAAATAAAATAGAATATTTAAAAATGAGGCAGACTACTTGCCTCAGCTGTCAAAGTGTATTTTGTAAGGTTGTCAAAGGTAAAGCAACAATAATGCGTTAACTAACGCAAATTCGTTTTAATATCACAAATTTCTTTAATGCATTAACGCAACATGCGATTTTTAATTAACCTCTAAAAAAATTTGACAGGCTGCCGATTTTTAGGAGGTGGTAGCGGGCTCTGTTTTAAAGCTAGAAGCTACTAGTATCAATTGAAACTACAAAACATGAGGAATACATTGTTAAAAACCATACTAGCTTGTCGAGAAGGAGGCTAAATAAGTATAAATAAATACATTTTGGTGTAGAAAAACTGGCATGGCCATTTTCAAAGGGGTCCCTTGACCCCTGACCTCAAAATATGTGAATGAAAATGGGTTCTGTGGGTACCCACGAGTCTCCCCTTTACAGACATGCCTACTTTATGATAATCACATGCAGTTTGGGGCAAGTCACTGACAGCTGTTGTTGCCTGTTGGGTTTGAGTTTGCCATGTTATGATTTGAGCATATTGTTTTATGCTAAATGCAGTACCTGTGAGGGTTTCTGGACAATATTTGTCATTGTTTTGTGTTGTTAATTGATTTCCAATAATAAATATACATACATTTACATAAAGCAGTATATTTACCCTCTCCCATGTTGATAAGAGTATTAAATACTTGACAAATCTCCCTTTGAGGTACATTTTGAACAGATAAAAAAAAGTGTGATTAATTTGTGATTAATCCCGATTAACTATGGACATTCAAGCAATTAATCACATATTTCTATTGATTGACAGCCCTAATAAAAACTGTTAAAAATACAGAAATATGGCAGATCTACAAAATGGTCTTAAATAATACCTTGATGCTGTTTATCTATTGTACTTCTTTTGTAAGCTACTGAGTGTGTTTTGATTTCCGTGCAGCGAAGTGATCAGTGTTACCCCGTCGAGGTTGGGGCTCTTGTCCTGTGTCACTGCCAGCAGGTAGAGGGCAGAGCGGAGCACAGAGCGAGGCAGGCCACAGCTGCCCTGCGCCTGCACCGAATGCAACAGCCACAGCACACTGGAGAACACCGTCTGGTCTGGGAGGAGTCTGGATCACACACACACAATGATGATGACATTAACTTAAAATATCAGAAGTATTCATATGCACTATGTGGCCAAATATTTACATTTAGATGTATACAAACACACAGACACACATATACTTGAATGTCAAACACAGCTCAGCAGTGTGAGGGAGATAAAGTGGACAAACACACAAACTCTGTGTGCAAAGCAGACAAAGTGCTCCAGGGGCATGTTGATGTCACAAACTTGTTATTTCTCTCTCTCATGCAAAAAATACACACATACAGACAGAATGTATGCCAACGCACGGTCAGCACGTACCTTCACAGATCCTCTCCCTGAGTATATACGCACACACACACTCAGCCCTCCCACGCTATGTAAATCTCTGGCCACAGCTCCCATTAATCTTGATGAGACCACACGGTGTTGGGGAGAGGCTTTCATCCCCTTCCCTGGGGGGTAATGCACAGCCGAGGCTCCACGGAAGGACAGATTAAACTTTCCAAAGAGGCCGACGTATCTCTGAGGTCATAAAATATGTACTTAAGAACACCCTCGATGAACCGCAGTAGTGCAGCTGGAGCAGAAGCAGCTGGTTTCTTGATAGAGCCGGGTAATACATGTATATTGATATGAGTCAGATACTCCGACACTAGATATCGCCTGGTACTTTGGTTATTTCAAAACTGTGATGCCGCTCAATTGTTGTACTCTCAAGGGCTGCTTTGTGAAGACATTTTCTCAAGTTATCAATTCCAATAAATGTCTTTGTTTGGTCATAATATGAACATTAATAATGCAAGTTTTTCAACATTACTTTAAATGTCAAATATTTCTGGAAGCACCGATAGACATCTCTTAAAATATTTTCAGGTTGTCGTCAGTATTGAGTAGTTGTACTATTTGATTCCATCAATCCGTCTCACATCCAGCACTGGTATGAAGTGCAGAGAGGTTCGGAGACATTTTACTCTTTACATTGATTCTCTAAACACAATAAACGTTGCTCTCCCTTCTTACAAAAGCAGTCTGCAGCAGTACCAGGCACAAGTGCTTAGAGTTTGTTACAGCAAAATGCTTTTTTTTTTTTACTGATGCTGAAATATTTATTGCTTCATACCATTTCCATAAGACTACCAACTCAGAACATGAGATATTGAAGCAAAAAATGTTTGCAAAACCAAATGCTATTCTGCTTTTTCAATTCATTGAAATACTGCAACATTGCGAATCCCCAGAGTGATTTAAGCATGTCTGAAATGCGAGTGAAGTAGGTGAAGGTGTGTTTATTTGATATTTTCTGTCGTGGGATGCTATTGTGTGTGGTCCAGACTGTGTGCGTACACTGTGTATTACCTGTCTCCTTGCTGCAGGGCGAGGTGTAGCATGATCACCAGACAGTACTGGGTGGCCCTTGGTCCTTTGTATTCACACAGCTGGAGCACCGGCTCCTCGTGCAGCAGAGAGGGCCAGTCTGACAGACGGTAACACAGAGAGGGAAGGTTGTATAGCAGGAGATTCTCCACCTCCTCAACATCTGGGGGATGAGCAAGGAAACAGAACAGAAACAGAAAGGAAAAGGGATTAATAGTCAATGCTGGAAACAGGAACGGGAGAAAGTTACAGAGAGAGAGGGTGAGACAAGAGAAGAGAGAGGAAAGGATATGGATGAAGGAGAGAGATGGGTGGAATAAAGTAAAACAAAGCAGGAGATGCCCTGAGGCCTCATTTACAAAGGATCATTACTCACCAATTTGGTGTTTACGACTAAAACCAAGCCAAAGCTGAGGTTCTGAGTGGGGTTACACTGTTTTCACACTTTTTCAATTATATATGTTGTACTCAAACATAAAGCCAATATCCATCATTAAACAAGCTAGTCATGCATGCTTAAGTAAAATTCATTCTTTGAAAAGCCATATTATGTAATATGGCAAAGTTAAAGAATATTTTTTTCATAAATGAGGTCCCGAAAGAATAAGAAGACGAGATGAAAAAAGGATGTGGAATGACGGGTGGGGTACGAAGGGGAGCAGTATGAAGGAAAGTGAAGCTCCAAGGGAGAGGTACGTAGATGAAGACCTGAGGAGGGCTTCCACCTCTTCAAGGACTGAAAGACTGGGGCAGGAGGATAAAGAAAATGATACACATGTAAATAAACAATACTGTATGAAATGGTAAGGGAGGAAAAAGACAGAAAAAAAAGACAGAGAAGGAGGGGAGAATGAGAAGAACAGCAGGGAATTCAGATTTTTTTTTCTGAAACAGCTGAAAGACTAGGACAATCTGCACCGAGACGTTGCCTCCATCTCTGGGTGGTCTTTAGGGAACTGGAGAGAGAGAGACAGAGAGGTGGCTGAGGGATTGGGAGAGGAAAATGAGATGCAGCTTATAAAGAACACAGAAAGAGACGCGGTAACCGAGAAGAGGACCATTGAAACATGACACTGAATATAGAACATGGTGCTGTGCAGTGCAGCCTCTTGCAGGTCTGGAGAAAAAGAGGTTATTTTAACGTTTAATCGAGGAGGGAGGGAGGGAGGGGGGGGAAACGCCATCGTATGCAGTATACGAGGGAATCGCAAGGAAGCAGGTTCAGAGCAGAGAAAAGAATGACGAAGAAGGAGCACTGAGGTTTCAGACACGGATAGGGGTTACTGATGCATGACTACACAGAGGCTATAAAGCCACAGCAGGGTCTACAGGGAGAGAGACTACCAATCAGCCAGAGAGGAAAACAAAGTGAAGGAGGGAATGGGAGTTGAAGAAATACAGAAAGAGGAGGAGAGATAAATATAAACAGGAACCAAAGGGGCAAGTGGCCAGAGCACTGTGGTCTGGAGGGACCACTGTGGAGAAAGGGTAAGAAACAAACGGTATTGTTCAGAAAGAAAAAATGAGGAAAAGGGCACCGATGAAGCCGTCACCTCCAGACAACTGGGGGGAGAGAAGACTAAAAGGATGTCTCAAAGGAAGAGAGAGGAACACAGCAAAAGACAGACAGAGGAAGAAGATGAGATGGGAAACAACAGATGGGAGAAAGACAACACACAGCCCTACACAGCAGGCTGCAGTGACATGTCGCCTCCTACTCAGTTTTTGATCAGCAGAAAATAATAGAGGAAAAGAAGCTGTTATATAATAATCGGACAGCTATACAAAAGTAGACATGATACAGTTTAGAAACAGCAAAAATAAAAGATGTTCAAATCTGTTTAACAAAGCTGTAAATAAAAAGAAATAGCCGACATAAAATGGAATGGTAAAGTTCAAGACGAAGAAAAATGAGACAAAACAAGGAGGCTGAAAATGAAACGGAAACAGATAAGGGTGATGAAAGGGAGGACAACAGCCAGGAAAAGAAACAAACAGGAGTCTAGCTCCACAGAAGCCATTATTCAAAGCAACAAACACAAACACGGCATGCATACAAACACACCCCTACACTCTTTGCTCGCATAACTCTTACATCTCATTACCTAAAAGAAATATTTTTACTCAACTCAGGTCTCAATGTCACATCATGTCTCCAGGAAACAACTGCAGTTTCTAATAAGACATTTCTTACATTTCATTTTAGGGGATGTTACAGTGAAAGGGATTAGAAAGGGAAAGAGCATTGGATGTTAGCATTTGTTTTTACTCACTTACAACTTCACTTATTTTTCTTTAATATCATTTACTTCAGTCTCACATAATCTGAAGCAATAATTGGAGGTGTTATCTGTGTTGTCACAAAGTGAATTGGCATTTAAGAGACTTGGCATCAGCTCTTTCACACAGCAACTAAGAACAAACAGTGTTCAGGGTTCAATTCAAGGCTCTTTCACACATTCATGATTACAGTAAACACATCTGGGTCCCTTCTTTTTATTCTAGCTAGAGCTATTGTTTGATGCTTTTGTAAACACGTTTAGCTTGTCGGTTGAATGTGTAAGCCGGTCTTTAGACCCCCCCAGGGTTCATTTAATTTAAGAGAACAGGCATCTTTATTAGGGGTGAGAATTATTTATTTAATGTTATTAATGAATAAAGTCAACATAAAGAGAAAAGAGAGAGAGGGAGTGAGAGAGAGAGCATGCAACACACAAACTGAACACAAACGGAAACGTTATTTACTTTTTTAGGCAATATAATTTTGTCTGTTTACGCCAAAGATTCTAGAGGAAATAAATATGATTTTTTTGTTATTCATTAAATAAATAAATAAATACCAAATAAAGTCAGCTTGATTTTGTTTGATGAATATAACTTTGATCCATCCATTCAATAGAGACAAATGACAATGACAAATTGTGAGCACAATAACTTTAAAGTCAGCTGGGAATTCAATACACTAATCTCCAGACCAAAATACTAAAGTTACTACAAGGAACTTTCAGTTTGTGTTGATTTTGGCCCCTGTGGACAAAAGCGGTAGTGTTTCCATGAGCACCACCGCTTTGTGGCAATAATAGAGTATCTGGTAAAGATCTGCAGCTGCCAGACTCCCTTTGGAAAACATATCACTTTACTGCAGCAGAGTCTGCCCCGTGTAATCCTGGTTCTCCCAAGCCTCCCTTTCCTCTAGCGGGCCCAGCAGTACGGCCTGGGTCTCCAGCAGCGTGGTGTCAGTATTGGCTCCGCTTCCGAAATTTTAGACTTAAAGCAACAACCAGACAGCAGTAACGAGTCCGCCAACAAAGTACTTAAAAGTAAAACTAAATTATTTCTATTCTATTGTCATAATTTGAATGTCTCTACCGAAATGGCCTGTGTTGAACAATAAAAATATCATAAATATGCATACTATTATAACTATTTACTTACTTACTTATTTATTTATTTATTAAATTTTTTTAACCAGCTTTCCCAGAGGAGCATACAGTGAGCAATAGGCATAAATGGAAGTTCGAAAAACCCAGCACACAGATTTTGAGACCAATCTCAATCTTTTTATGGCAAGGAGCTCCAAAATGGATATACAATAGACCACAGACCATGGAGATATAAGAGATTGTGCCCTGTGCTTTTGCCCTACGTGTTAGTAAATAGCCTACATCTACATTAAATTCTGTTTATGTCGTGCTACTATCTCTACTAGCTACTGGCCGATAGCCGGTTGTTTGGGATCAAAGACGTTAATACATCCACCACGGTACAGGCTTACAGCATACAGCCCATGGGTGTATTATAAGATAAAGTGATGAATTACAGCCAATATATCCATTATTACAGCACCATGCAGCTAGCAGGAAGCTGGTAGAACCGGACATGTCATATGAACGTGCAGGGCGGTGCAGTCCTGTGGGTCTGATGCATATTCATTATGCCGAGGAAAATAACTCTGGAGTTGGCGGCTATTAGTGAATTTTACAGCTTTTATGATATAATGATTTAAATAAGGGTATTTAAGTGTTCGTACTAAAAAGTTGATATACCTCAAAAAGAATATCCTCTGATTTACAGACGTCTTTTTATACATCCGTGGCCACAGACTTATTGGTGTTTTCAGTCCAAAATGGCAGCAGCGCTACCACAGCGCCATCTAGCAGCTGTTGTCAAAAAAGCACCAGAGTTTCGTCTCTTTGCTTTGCTCTATATTCTTTGCTGCTGCTGCTGGGCGCAGAGCTCTCTGCCTCCCGACCGAGCTCCGACTGCTGTTTCGAGGGCGGCAGCTAAACCGGATCTGGGTCTGTCCGCAGTGGGCTGGTCGCTGCCGGAGGCCCCAATGGAGTCTGAGCTGAAGGAGATTCTGGTGAACCTGCATGCCGTAAATCACTTTGTCTGATGTCGCAGCAAATCGCAATAGCATTAAGAATTTCCACCATCACTACAGAAATAGCCAATCTTCTCGCTTATGGTCTCCTTTGCTTCTGTAGGTTATATAGTGGCATCAGTATTACATTGAGTCTGTTTCACAAGCAGTTAAAAGTTCCTTGTAGTAACTTTAAATATCAATGATATGATTGCTGACAAACGGTCAGTCAAGTCAAAGTGTTTCCACGGGTATTTATAGGTGTTCACTGGGATTAAGATGGGCACTTTTCAATGGACACTAAAATTCATGGTGAAACTCACTGAGTTATATTCTAACTAACTGACCAGACCTGACCTTTTTACACATAGCAAACATATCTTGCAAACAGTATCAACAGTTCTGCTTGACACTTCAACATTCTCAGATGACTGGTAGCATGACATCATTGCGTGTAAGCTGACAGGAACAACAGAGTTTCACTGGTAGCTTTGTGAGTGGTGCATGTGTGTGTGTGTGTGTGTGTGTGTATTTGCATACCACGCTGACAGGCGCCAGAAGCAGGGTCTGACTGGAACAGCAGACACATACTGAGTTTCTGTAGAAAACCACAGCAAGATGTATTCAGATATGGATGCCTGAAAGAATTGGTAAGAGGGAGAAATACAGAGTGAGAGAAGATATACTCAGATACATAGAAAAGACAGTCGAAACAGAGTAGGAAAACTGCAGAGATAAAGGGAGAATGAGGGAACCTGAGACAAACAGAACACCAGTGGTGGAGAAAGTATTCAGATTCTTTACTTAAGTAAAAGTACCTAAACCACACTGTAGAAATACTCTGTTACAAGTAAAATGTCGGCATTGAAAATATTACTTAATTAAAAGTATGTAGCTATAATAAGGAAAATGTACTTAAGGTATTAAAGGACTACAACTGACTTACTTACAACTTATTTTCATTATGTGTTGGTTATTTTCTCCATTCATCTATTGGGTATTAATGACAGTATTTCTCATTATTTTCTGAATTTTTACAGAGCCCAAACAATGCTCATTTTGTCCAAACAATAAGACAAACCTCAAAATTATTTAAAAAATATAATTAAAATTATCAAAATAAATAAAAGGAGAAACAGCAAATAATCATTACATTTGTGAACCTGGAATCATGAAATGTTTTTGCATGAAAAATGACTTCAATGATTATCGAAATAGCTGCAAATCAATTTTCTCTTAAGTGATTAATCAACTAATTATTTCAGCTGTTCTTGTACTGGTGGGTAGTTAAATTACAACAAAACATATTGTATAAGTTTTTTCTTTGTTTTATAGGCAAAAATCTTATCTTTGTAAAGTAACTGAAGCTGTCAGATAAATGTAGTGGAGTAAAAAGTGGCATAAGAAGAAAAGTACAAGTACTGTACAAGTACCTGAAATTTGTACGCAAGTACAGTACTTGAGTAAATGTATTTAGTAACTTTACACCACTGCAAAGCACAAATACTCCACAATGCACGGTCAAAACAATGAAGAGTGAACTGTGAGACACAGGACAGGATGTGACTTGACTTAGTCCTTTCAAATATGCAACACAAGCACGGCTTGGTTCAGTTTCATTACAGCTCAGAGCAGGGGGGCCTAAAGCCTACTTAGTCAACCACCTTTATGACCACACTAACACACACAAAAGCACAACACACAAACAAAAGCATATATGCTTACATACGCAAACACACGCACACACACACACACAATAGGCTTTGAAGCTGCAGATCCGTTGCTCTGAGACCGACTCACTGCTGAGGCGACGGGCTTATTGGAAAAAAGTACAGAGTGACTCAGAAATGACAGATGCCTCAGTCGAATTATCTGTCTCATTGTTCAATGTGCGCCTACAGGGAATGATAATAAGAACTCAACTCTCTGAGCCACTGTGGTTTTAACACACACACACACACAGCTACACTGTTAATTGGTGTGTGTGTCCTCAGGTTATCCTGTTACACTGTACCTGTTTCCCGCACAGAGGAGCCCTTTGTGTTCCAGAGGCAGCCTGTAGAAACCAGAGGACGCTGGAGGGAAGAGGAGGTGAGGAGCAGAATAAAGGAAGGATGAGACAGTAAGAAACGAGGAAGGGGAGAAGGATGGGTAACTATTTACTATTTATAAAACACTTTTCAAAACTAAAGTTACACAGTAGAGAGACAACAGAAATCAGCCACATGATTTGAGTCTCAGTCAATGATGATCCCCAAACCTTCATATTTTAATCTCACATTAGTTTTCAAGCTACACACTATATTCAGAATATACTCTGAAGGATCAGGGGGAAAGCTCATCATTTGGCCACATTGGAGGTAATGAGACAGCAGTGCTATTTTAATTCTATGGGGGACAAAAAGCTATATCGTAAAGCTGTACTTAATGTCTTGGCTGTATCAGTGGCGCAGTGAGAGAGAGAGAGAGAGAGAGAGAGAGAGAGAGAGAGAGAGAGAGAGAGAGAGAGAGAGAGAGAGAGAGAGAGAGAGAGAGAGAGAGAGAGCACCCCTCACTTGTTAGAGGGACGTTTTAATTTCATAAAACTACTAACTCTCTCTCTTGTGGACCTATGCCAAGATACCGCTCAGCCATATCAGCAGAAAATTTTCGTTCTGCTTTGTTAACTGCTCTCAGCGTAAATATAAAGCCAGAGTTTCTTTTTAATGCCCCACACTGGCTTGACTTGATGCCCGAGGCAAAGAGTTTTCTGTCAATAATTGAGGCTCATCATGTGGATTGCCAGCTTTGGACAGATTGCTTAGTTCTCCCCCTACAGTGATATGAAATTCCATCAAGTCAACATTCAGGCATTTAGCTATATTTTTGATGAGAGCAGAATCAACTATTAGTAGAGCTGTACGGTGTCTTTTTTTTTTTTTTTTTTTACATTCAAAGCTTCTACTGAGGTTTTCGAATGAAGCTTCAAATGTCTGGTGTCATATTTTATGACAACACCCCGAAAAATGGAGAAAGAAAATAGATTTTTTTCTTATTGTAGTTATATAAATGTAAGTGATGGTGCTGTAAGATTGCTGCTAGACCGCTGTGCACCTGTCTGCCTCCCTTTGTGTGCGGAAAGTGGGAGAGCAAATGTTTTTGATCGCAGTAAAAATGTTGTTTTTGAAAGGCTAAACCCCAACAAATATGGATTGAAGCAGTATATTTCGTTTGATAAAAACGTGAATTTTGGAAATGATTACATCTATCTTTTTTCAATACATTTTGACTTTTGGACTTTACAACGCTCTAGAGTTATTGGAAATGTTTGGATCACAGGAGTCTGAAACTATCCAACGCAGCCACCACTATATTAATATTATTATATTATATTGATTAAATAATATTAGTGTAACCTTAATCTTTATCTGCAACTGTGCAGAAATACCGGGTTTAAACAGAATGAATAGACATGCTAAGAAATGCCACGCAGCATTTGAATGTTGATTTAGAATTTGATTGTCAACGTTATTATGAATGAAGCTTAGAAGCTTCAAACTCTTCAGTACAGCCCTAACTGTTAGCATTGCTGTTTCTTTAAACTGTATAAAATATTGATTTGATTTTATTAACACAACCTAACAGAAAGAATCAGTGGTTCAGAGGAGAACACAATCTGTTATGTGATAATGAAATAAAACTAAGTTTATTGCTCTTTGTATAATTAGCTGCAAACTGAGCTTAACAGTATAATTGCTTCTGCCTATTTAATCAAGTTAGACATTTAAGGCTTTAAATGTATTATGAGCAAGGAACTTAATTGGCAAATCAGCATTTAACCAGCAGGCTTGTTTAGAAATATGTTTGTATTCCCACCATGTGGGCTAGACACTTAGAGACCTCTAGTTTCACAGTGGCATGGGCCCGGCAGTAACAAGACATAAAAGGTGGAGCTAATTTAAAAACATGAGCTGTGGGCTGTCCCTGTACCAGCCATCTCAGTTACTGTTAACACGAATCACAGTTTAACACAACTTTATCTTTAAATTTTCTGTCCACCAGATATCCATCAGATAAACAAATATTTAACCTTCAGCTCCTGACAGAAATCTAAAGAGAAACACTTGGTCCATCATCTTAAAATAAAGAAATGTGTCCACCATAAAGTCTTATCTCGTTTCATTAAATAGCTTATTTACCAAATTCTATGTCCAGAAACAAATTATAATTAAAATTTGATGTTGATTATACCAAATTCATGAAGGCAGCTGGAGATATTATTCTATATTATTACAATATACTATGTGAGGTTGAATATATGACTATATGAATACTTGATTCTGATTGGTCAATCACTGCGTTCTACTGTCTGTTCTTTATAGCAGACCGCTGCTATGTATAACAGACTGCTGCTATGGGCACAGTTTTGATGTCGGACTCTGGCGGACCGTTTCTTTGTGTCAAGTTATTGATTTCTTAAGTAAGTAGCCGTGTAATAAGTGGGATAATGTGCAGCTAGTGGGTCACTGTTGTGAAATAAACTCCTTCAGGACGACGCAAGACGCAGCATCGCTGTCGGGGTTTATTTCACATCAATGACCGGCTTGCTGTACAGTACATTATCCCTTACATATTCAATAGAACTGTATGGAAACAAAAGCAACTCATGAAACAGTTCACTTACTTCATAATTTCAAGCCCTGCATAATATGCATGTCAGAACTTAAAGGAACAGTGTGTAACATTTAGGGGGATCTATTGGCAGAAATGGAATATAAAATGAATAAGTATGTTTTATGTTTGTATAATCACCTGCTGAAAATACTAACCATTGTGTTTTCGTTAGCTTAGAATGAGCCGTTTATATCTACATAGGGAGCGGGTCCTCTTCACAGAGTCTGCCATGTTGCACCGCTATGTTTCTATAGTAGCCCAGAACGGACAATCCAAACACTGTTAACTTTTCCTGCTTGGGCCGGAGTCAAAAACATTACTCACTCCCGTCGCCGCCGCTCTCTCTCTCTCTCTCTCTCTCTCTCTCTCTCTCTACACACACACTCTAAGCATGCTACTCTTACAACAACTGGCTCTAGAGAGGACCATTCACATCAGCCACCGTAGCAATACTACACGCTTGGCTCACGGGAGAGGTTGTAATCTGCAACCTCACCGCTAGATACCGCCAGATCCTACACTCTATTCCTTTAAAACAAATCTGGTAGGATTTAGTGATTTTACACTGAATTTAACATACTTTATATTATTGGATGTACATCATAATATCAATGTAATCTTTTTTTTAATCTTGAAGTAACTTATAATATTTCTCTGTTATTTCATAACCAACATTAAATTAGTTCTGTTGTAGCAGTGAGTTCATAATATTTTTCTCATACACCATCACTATAATATTACAGGGATTGACAGCCCGGCTCTCCAGATATCAGAGAAGAGATTTGTCTCATACTGCACTAGCAGATACCAACATCAGGATTGTTACATCCAACCTGGCCATGTGCCAATGCAAAGGAGAGAAAACATACTCTCACACAAAAGTAAGACACACAAAAAAACACACCAGTTTGATGCCATGATACTAGATGTATGTATGATACTGAAACCAAATCAAATGATGGGACACTTGATGTTGACAGTATTCCTCAACTCACCTAGCTTATTTGCAAAGACAGGCATAAGAGACGGAAGCAGGGTGAACTGGGAGGATAAGATGGAGTAGAAGTACTGCAGTATCTGAGGGTTGGGTGCATGCTCACACATCCTCTACACACACACACACACACACACACACACAGAAAATCACTGGCAAACCACCAAAACACAAACTGTGAACAATTTATTTTTTGTCTGATTGATTTTTAGCCTGAATAGAACCAAGTTTAGAAAAACACAACATAATGAAACAATTACTAGCACTACTGCAGAGGCACTGATCAATAGACTCAGATGTTCAAGTGTACACAAAACTAATGAAGACAGAGGCTGCGTGGCTGCACTTATTAATAAAGTAATTCAGAGAAACAGCCAGACAGAGCAAGCTAATCATGGTTATTTCTCAGAAAAAGTGATGTGACGAATCACAAGATAATTTTTTCAAGTGTTTGGTTGCAAGTGTGTCTGACAAAGAGATGGAGGGTTAAGATAAGAAGAGAGGTGTGTGTGTGTGTCTGTGTGTGTGTGTGTGTGTGTGTGTGCTTCCAGCTCTCACAATGACGGTGGGTATCCAGACGAAGTCGCAGCAGCGCAGCAGACACTGACACAGAGACTCCAATGAGTCCTGAGTGTGGCTGTGTTTAGATGGAGCTGTGAACGTGTTCTCCTTCAGAACAGGCTCTGATGCACACTCCTCGGCCAACCTTGGATGCACACACATAAACCCAAAAACCAACACAGTCACTCACATACAGACAAGCAATGACATAAAGAACACAAGAAATACTGGTACTGTACTCCGGTACACAAGCATACCAAGGACGTCGCTAAATTTCCTCAGCTGTATTTCAACTGAAACATTCTGCTGGTAGCCTGAAAATATCAATTTCGATGACTCCACTAATATTCACAAATATTCAATAATATTCACATTTAACACTTGTTTCAATACAATACTCTAACAAGTTGATTTTTTCTAATTAATATGAGAAAACAAATCCTTAAGCCATAAGGTAGAACTTGACTCTTAAGATGGTTTAAATGTAGGATTGATCATCAAACAACGAGAAAACAACCCAAGACTGAACACTTTGTCTGTACATAAGTGAGTCAGTTTATTCACCAAGTGATCCCATTTAACTCCCTGGACATGTGACTGGACAATGTGCTGACCTGCAGGCAGCCTGAAAACAGACCAGGGCCTGGAGCAGAAATTTTTCGGACTTGGTAGTCTGGCTGTTGGGGTCTGACCTCTTCAGACTCCTCTGGAGGATAACAGAGAAAGATGGGAAAAACACAAGAAACAGGATGGGAGAAAAGAGATTATCATCTTAGCAAAGCACATCATCCAAACAGATTTCCCCAAGGGAATAACTAAAGATGTATCTAAAACTATGAAACTTCTCCATTTAAACAAACACAGACAATCCTTCTGTGTAGGGATGTCTCGATTAAGGGTTTTTGCCCCCTGTTCGAGTCATTTAATATTGAGTATCTGTCGATATCGAGTCCCGATCCGATACTTGTATTTAAACTTGTAAATTAATACATCTGCACAGTGCCCACTTCAAGTACATTAAAGTTATTAAAATTAATCCAATGTATATGTTTGACAACTGAACAGCTCAGCAATGCATTAAGAAAGAAAAGCAGACACCCAAGCTGTTACTTTATATTTTTATAAGATAACAAAGTTAACATACTAAAACAACAATGTATATGGCTCTTGACAATTCCACTTAGTGCAACATTGGTTTTCATTTGTTTTTTTCAACAGAATAACCAAGTAAACAAACTAAAAGATGTCTCTATAAATAGCTCTCATCAATTTCCACTTAGTGCAGCCAACTAGAGCACTCAAAATGAGTAATTTAATCACAATTCCACTTTACGTGGTGTAATAGCTCAAACATTCACAGTCACAACAAATAAAAATCATAATGCAGCATTATAGTAAAGCTACTATACTAAAAATGAACAACATAAATCTCAATTCCACTTAAAGGTGGTGTAGCAGCTTAACATGAACATGGAAAAACACAGTTTCTACTTATTGGAGTAGCAGCAATAAAATCTGAATATCAAAATAACAAAATTCTAAGGCACTCTTTTTTTTTTTTTATCAAAGAATGACGGTTCTTTTAGTGCTGTCATTGGAGCTGCAAAAGGAGTTTCTCCTCTTTCTCATTCAGTTACACTCTTACTGTCACTTCAAAATCAAGTGCTGTGCTCTCCAGAATGAACATGTTTAAGGACCGTTTTGGCAGAGATCACATCAGCTGCAGTTGCAGTCACTGCCCTCGTCAGCTCTTCAAAGGGAGCTAAAAACCTTGACTGTCTTCTCCATTAGTGTCCACTGCTTCGCCGTCAGTGTAGCTGGAAGGTTGTGGTCAGCTGCATCGACACTGAGGCTGCTTCTGCTTCAGAAGGCTCTGCTTCATGCAATGAGTGTTGTTCCATCTAACTTGCACATCTTGCTGTAGGCGCTTGGCTGGCATTTTCATATCAATCTGAATTTCTTAGATGTGCATAGGCCTGTGGTGAATGCTTAAAATGCCCGACAATCTTCCTTGCATTAGCCGTTGTGTCTGAAGAAAGCAGACCCTTGTAGACGAGCTGAAGCTTGTGTGGGATGCAGCCCTCACTTGGTAACTCCATATCATCCATTGCTTTTTTCATATTTCTTG
This sequence comes from Sebastes umbrosus, assembly GCF_015220745.1. Classification (NCBI taxonomy): domain Eukaryota; kingdom Metazoa; phylum Chordata; class Actinopteri; order Perciformes; family Sebastidae; genus Sebastes; species Sebastes umbrosus. The sequence continues at coordinate 11,132,444 of NC_051282.1, read as the reverse complement.
CATTGCCCCTCAAAATGACATGGACCTATTGCTTGTCTATTTCCCAATTGTTCAGTATCTCCTTGATTTTCTGTTTTTACAGCTCCGCTGTATGAGACCTGTTATTAGTAGGATACAGGATGCAATACCTGCATGCTTTAAATCAAAGGTGGAGTCAATCCAGTGTGCGAGAGGCTAAGCAATGACATCGGGCAAAAATCAGAACTCCAAATGTCTGTCACAACCGCCAATAGTGTCTGAAAGGGTGTACCATGGCTCCAAAATACAGCGAAAACCTGTATTCTCTACCACAGCGATGGGCTGGTCGTCCAAATCGATGAATTCCATTATCCTCCCCTGTAATCTTTTTGGCCTTGTCGCTGTCTCAAGGTAATTTCTCTCTCCTTTTAAAAGTATCCTCCAGTGTGTGTTGCTTTGGTGCAGCCTTTGCCTGAGTTACCTGAGTGAACTCACTGCATTCCGTTGAGTGGGAGTATTTTTTAGGTGCTGTATTAAATTGGTAGTAATTAACGCAGCTCTGTTACTACCACCTCCCGAAATGCTCACATTGCAGACAGATTTCATTTTCCGATTTAAAATATTGCCACACTGCAGACATTTTAGCAAAGATGCTCTGAACAGTCTCTGATTTTAGCCACGTCCTGCCACAAATTGAGCTCTCTGTTTAGGACACCTTTATGTGACAACTGACGTAAAACAGAAAATCCGGCATTCAAGCTCAATATAGCCGATACCAATCATTAAAAAATGCCTTTATCGGCATCCCTACTTCTGTGTTTGTTCAGTAAAAGTTTATAGGTCCCATTGACACCTAACCTTGCGCGGCAGCTGGATTATCGCAATGTCACGAGATCACGCGAGAATCGGGATCTAACGTTATACGAAAATCCATCTTGTGAGGCTTCAAGTAATGCGTTTGTGTCTAGCTCGCCAGACAACGGACCAATCAGCGTCCTGTGAGGAGCTACTGCAGCCATGGGCGTGGTTTAGGTGTGTGAGACGGTGAGACCCAAGATTACAGTATGAGACAACACAGAGAAGTGACTGTTGGTTCTAAACAACAATGGCGGCTCCTGAGGAGGGTAGCGTAGAAGCTACTATATTAGAGCTGGAGAGTATTTCTTCATTGAAAGAAGAGCAAAGAACGGCACTGAAGGCGTGTTTCGCTTTTGTTTGATTGACAGATGGTTCATCCAATCACCTGCCAAGTCTTTTTTGAAACTGTCTGCACTTTTCCAAACAGTTTCCAATGACGGCCTCTCAGGTGGTTCTGTGTAACAAACTGTCTGACAGGGTCAGATTAATAGACACCTGGTATAAAGATCAATCTTAATCTTGTATCTGTATTGTGCCTCAGTGTGTTTAAAGTGAAAGTGATGCTCCAGTCTGAAATAAAAGGCAGCAAAGAGGGACAGCTATGAAAAAAAACAACAGAAACAGACATTCAGTCCTTCATGGAAGAATGAAATTCCACTTGATCGAATGTGTCAATAAAAGAGATACTGTGTGACATGTTGCTAGATAGCATTAAAGGCAGATATGTCAGTGTCGTTTTTAACAGCACTGATAACCACAAAAACACTCTCTAGAGAATCACAACTAGACGTAGTCTCAAACAGACTGCACAGACAGTTCTCTTCATTTTTCTTTATTTTATATTAGTGGATCTTTATTTTATTTTAGTGGATCAAACATAAAGAAAAACCAACTCACAGAGCTTCGACGATGAGCAGGAGAGGGAAGGGCCAGCTCGAAGAATCTGTCAGTGATGGCCTCAATCAATCCCTCTATCTTCCCGTACTGGACTGGTCTGGACTGGTGGTTCAGTCTGGAGAATTCCGATATACAAAAGAAGGAAACACTTGACATTAAATCACTAGGGCTGTCAATCGATTAAAATATTTAATCACGATTAATCCCATGATTGTCCAGAGTTAATTGTGATTAATTGTAAATTAATTAAAATTTTTGTATCTGTTCAAAATGCACCTTAAAGGGAGATTTGTCAAGCATTTAATAATCTTATAAACATGGTAGTAGACAAATATGCTGCTTTATGCAAACGTATGTATATATTTATTATTAGAAATCAATTAACAACACAAAACAATGACAAATATTGTCCAGAAACCCTCACAGGTACTGCATTTAGCATAAAAAAATATGCTCAAATCATAATATGGCAAACTGAAGCCCAACAGCTACAACAGCTGTCAGTGTGTCAGTGTGTTGACTTGACTATGACTTGCCCCAAACTGCATGTGATTATCATAAAGTGGGCATGTCTGTAAAGGGGCGACTCGTGGGTACCCATAGAACCCATTTTCATTCACATATCTTGAGGTCAGAGGTCAAGGGACCCCTTTGAAAATGGCCATGCTAGTTTTTCCTCGCCACAATTTAGTGTAAGTTTTGAGCATTTTTTAACTTCCTTCACAACAAGATAGCACCATAGTTGGTACCAATGGATTCCTTAAGTTTTCATATGATGTTAGTTTAGTTTCATATGATGCCAGTATCTTCACTCTCGCTTTAAAACAAAGCCCGCTACAACCTACTGTAAGTTGGTCAGCTGTCACAAGTTACCTTAATGCGTTTAACGTATAATGCGATTTTTACTGAAACAAATTTGCGTTAACGTGTTATTATCTCGTTAACTTTGACAGCCCTATAAATTACACAACAATGTATGATTATCTGTAAGATAAAGGCTGTAGCAGAGAAGTACATAATGGGTATATCTGAGTGTGTGTGTGTGTGTGTCTGAATGAGTGGAACTCATGGTATGGGTTTGCCAGAGGCAAAGCTAACATGTGTCCTTGAAAAAGCACCTACATAAATATATGTGTGTTTACTATTTACCTTTGAAATGTGCAGGTGTACGCATATACACGTGTGTACTGTATACGTGTGTGCTCATTGGTTGAGTGTGTGAGTGACTGACTTGTACGTCTTTGCAAGCCTTCACAGATTTTAATAAACAATCGTAACTTTGTCAATCGCAAGACAGTGTTCTTGACAATATGTGACTCATTTACAGAGCTACATTATGTGTGTTTGTGTATACCTGAACAAAGCAGACGCAGCGGTGGCGGCCTGTATGGCTACCAGCAGACAGGAGGAGGAGACTCCACCTAACACAGCTTCTGAAACTGCCACGAACCCTGAACCACTGGGGAAGAGACGCTCGCTTGGGGGCTGCCTGTACACACACACACATACAGAACCACCCCAAAAAAATGAAAGTGCATTTATTCACAGATAAATCAGTGCCGTTAATAAATTGTAGCCTCGCAGCTCTGGACAAACCGATCCTGGATGAAGCAGAGAAACAGGCATCTATGATAAATTCAACTGGAATCGATGTTGTAAGCAAACAATCAAATATTAAGACAGTTAAAAATGGTACGATGCTGTGTAGATCCTAGATGAGTCAGTGAGAACTAAACGTACAGCGAAAGGGAGCGCCCTGCCAGGGTTTTTTGCTGATATGATGATATTTTGACTTAGATGTCAATAAAGGCCCAACAAAAAACTGACAGTCTGTTCTTTTGCCTGATCTATCTGTCATTCTTTGGCTCGCTGTGCCAATATAAGGAGTGACTGTTTGCTGAGTCGCAATGAACTCGCCCTCCCTCGGTCTCACTCAGGTACACACACAGACACGTATTTTCTCTCTTTCAGGGCAGGGACACATAATAAACAAAGAGTGCTGACCTATTGGCGTTACAAAGATCACCAGAGTGTGTCTCTGGTCTATGACGCGGCACCACAACAGCTGTGAACTCGCTGCCTGTTGCCACAACAGCAGTCACATAGAACATCCCAAATAACACATGTATGCACCTAAAGGTGCACATAAAGGTGCAAACACACACATACACACACATGCTGGTGCTTAACTATTGATACGAACACACACAAAAACAGCCACAAACAGGCATGTGCACGCACACACAGAAACAAGAGAGCACTCATTCACACTGGTCCTCTCTCGCTCTCACACACTTTAGCTTGTTCAGCTTTTAAGAGCTCTGCTCTGGCTACTTTTTTTACTGTCCCACTCAGCGTAAAGGACAAATTTCCCTTGCCATTTGAAATCTCTTATCCCCTGTATCATTGCCGTGTGACGGGGGGAACATTCCATTAAAATTATGTCAACCTTGCAGAAATATGACAGCGTTTTACTGGCTCGTGATATATTTTCATCTGCGAGCCAGCAGACAGTTAATTCAAATATAATTAAACTTCCCGGTGCACCATATTTAACACATTTTACAGGAGGTCGCTGCTGTGTCGATGTAGCTAGAGTTTGTTTACATACAGTCGTGTAAAATGAGCGTAATTGTGTGTTGTTTTGGTGATATTAACACGCATAAGCTTCACAGCGACTAGCTTCATTAGAACTGCAGTTATAAAGTAATAACTTCTCAAATGCCACAAAATGGAAATACAGAGAAGAGGAATGTCATATATTGTAAATATTGCAATAATATTACACAATAAACACAATCAACAGGCAAGTTTTGCGAAGTGAAATAGATTCCAGGCAATGGTTATGTCACTGTGTCAATAAACTTCATCTCGTTGCATAATAATTATGTCAAATAACACATCTTTCTGTTTCTTCAGTTGAAAATATTTTCCAATGTAAGCTATTTACTGTGAGGTCTGTGGAAACATGGTTTCTGCTGAGAAAACAACACTGACCGCCCATCCCCTTCAGGCCTCTCTCCAAAGCCACTCCCCCAAAATTATCATTATGAACGTAAACATATCATAATAAACGTGAATGGTGCACATGGCTATTGTTAGTACTCACAGCTGTCAAGCTAACAGCATGTGGAAGTCTCTGGTAACCGAGCAGAGTGCAAGCAGGCAGACATGTAGCCCGTCCAATCATTACATTTGGGCCGAATGAAATGATTGGACAGGTTTATTACAGTCCTGCAGCCACAGATACTGGATTTCTTTCTTTATCTTCTTCAGAGCATTTGATTTATTGATTGCTGTCGGGATGTAATGAGAATTTCAACTAATAACAAAAAATGTTTCTAAAATCTTTACCAACCCTGCCTTTTAATACTTGCCTTTGCAAGTAATCGAACAGGGACCTTTAGACGAAAATGTCAGCGTGGAAAACTGCTGCAGCTAACTGGGACGCCTTAATTAAAGCATAATCATTTTTATATGCTGCAGCTGTGTCTGCCCTCCCGTGATGTGACAGTGCACTTTTGGAAGTGCAGAGAAGCTGAGGTGTAGTGACATGATCTTTAGTTAGTGGTGAGCAAAGATGCTAAGTGTAGGGATATTTCAAGGGAGCTGCAGGTGTGGATGTGGAGGAAATAATTTTGCCACTGAGAAAAGAAACCCAAAACATCACAGAGCAGTCTCACCTTTCCAGTATCTCAGTAAGGAGCAGCAGACCTTGTTTCGGCACGTCCAGGTTGGTCAGCTGCAGAGTCTCCTTCAGACTGCGCACTAGGGACTCAATACCTAACACACAAACACACACACACACACACACTAATTTTGACAAAGCAACATTTGACCAGGCAGACAGAGACACATGTGTCTAATCTTGCTCAGACTGATGTCTACTACACTACAGGCTACAGCGACTTCCTGCATTAAAATGGGTGATATGCTCATAAATGTAACACGTGCACAGAGCATCATCACACACCAACACACAAAATCAGTGGCAGTGGTACATCTTTCTAATTTACTGCTACACAGAATCTTACACCAGATATCCTGTGTACTGGTAAATTAAGTTTGTACAGCAAGTCTTTTTCAAACAAGTTCTCTGTGTTGGAGTGCTGCAGGATTAAACGCACAGACAGTGGAACCTCAAATACATCACATGTAAGGGATAATGTACAGCAAGCCGGTCATTGTTGTGAAATAAACCCCAACGGGGTGATACCGCATGTCGGTGGACTTGCATCGCACTGAAGGGGTTTCTTTCACAACAATGACCCGCTAGCTGTACATTATCCCGCTTATTACACAGCTACGTACTTAAGAAATCAATCATTTGACACAAAAAAGGTCCGCCAGAGTCCGACATCAGAACTGCGCCCATAGCAACGGTCTGTTATACATAGCAACGGTCTGCTATAAAGAAATAATAGACCGTTGAACGCCGTGATTGACCAATCAGAATCAAGTATTCAACAAAGCCGTATAATAAACTGTAATGGAAAACGCCACAGGCATGCATACACACAATATTCATTACCATTCATTAGGGATGCAAAAAATTCTATGCCATTAAATGATTACTACTGTCTTCTGTGGCCATTTAGTCTGATATTCTGTCTGATATATATATAGTGCCATTGTAAATGTAACAGAATATGTTACATTAATATAGCATCATCTGTCTGATTAATAACAGTGTACAGTAGCTACCTCTGTTCTGCTAGTTTCCCCTGTACACTAACGGAACTGTGGTGCTTGGAGCAGAGCATGTGATCGGAGCACGAGGATTTTGGATGGAGCGCAGATCGGATTTTTAAAAAAAGTTGCCTTATCTCCCACTCCATCACGCTCTGGTACCTACCGCTCACACCATGAGTTCGAAGCATGCCCGAGAGCAACCCAGAAAGCATCTGTGTATTGCACACCACAATATTATCTGTCAAAAATCAGCTTGACGATGGAGTTCATAAAGTACTTTCAGCGGAGGGAACGAACAGCTCCGTTAGCGAGGAGCAGAAATTCTCACCACTCCACTCCGCTCACATGCCATGGCCTGGAGCACATGCCTAAAAAACAAACTGTAATGAAGTCTAAGGCAGAGGCTGTCACTGTCAGAAACACGCAGACTTTTGTGTATAAGCTGTCACATGACCTGTCTGTCCATCAATTATCCATCAGCAATTATTTTCAGATGTTAACATATATACCACGAAACCCAAAACAGAAGTTCTACAGTGACACCATCACATACAGACCTAACACACACATATACACACAAGCCAGGGATGAAATGATGTTTCTGATCCGTCTACGCTCTCTCACCATAGACAGAGTGACACTGGGAGAAGAAGAGTGGGTCGTTAGTCAGTAACACCAAACAGCTGTAGGCAGACCACAGCAGCACCTCACTAGTACTACTGGCCAGACGGTCAAACAGAAACTCTATAAGAGAGATGGAGAGAAAAAGAGAACTTGTGTAAAGAGGTTAAAGAAATAAAGTTAAGAGAGAACGGGGAACAATGTTGCTACACTATAATACTGTTCCATAGCATCATCACAGCAAAACAGGGTGTAATGTTTTCATGCAAATTTAGCCTATAATGAACAAAAACAGATGGTAATATTCTTTTTGAAAGTCCCATCATATTCTGAAGAGAGTTCTGGGGCAAAAGAGCAACGCGAGTATAATAGGTAGGTATAAAATCAGAGGGGAAAGCAACAAAGACAAACAAGAAGAAAGCGAGATACACAGACAGACAGCAATAACAGAAACGTAGATAAAGAGAAGAAGGTCAAAAGGGAACATAGAGGAAGAAAGAGGAAATTATTTGTAGAAGACAAATCAGAGAGAGGGCAACAGCTTGTATAGCTAGCTTGCATATCCCAGCCGCTGTGTCTGTGTGTGCATTTCACCAGGTACGTCAGCCTTGATGAAGGGAGGACTGTAATGACTGGGAGAATGAACCAGGACGAATGCAATACACCTCGCACTTGTCGCCTGCAACGTCTCATCACCACTCATCAGCAGCTGGAAAACACATTTTAGGGGCTTTTTTTTTAGAATCCACCAATCATTGAAGACACACAGCATTCAAACAGTGTACAGACCTTCCACAGTGTTTCGAGACATAAGGTATAGTTTCTTCAACTCTGCAAGGCTGCTGATGATAAAGAGATGAAGCAACTGTCTGCTCTCATCTTCAGTACACTGTCTATGTTCTGAGATTATGTTAAGTCAATCTTCTGAACCCATCGGCTATCGGTCTGACGATGAAAAGGCCTCTGGGGACAAGGGACTATATTTCTCGGGTTCCGGTGTAGCCAGCGGATATCCAGGCCAAGACTACCTCTTCCGTGCGCTGCTTATTGTTTACAGTCCAATTAGCAACTTGAGATGCAAGACTGGAGTTGGAGCTGAGAGACGACGTGTACGACCAGATTGTTTCACAAGTAGCCAGTTTACAAGCTAATTTTCAACCAATAAAAAGCTAAACCACTGTCAGACAATAGCAAATGGGTTCCCAGATTGCATTTCGGCCAATGCGTTCCGCCTCTTTGCTCTCCACACGGATTGTTTACCTGCATTCAACCAAAGCCTGCTTGAACGTGATTGTTCAATACTACTGGGACTACAAAGGGAGACCACAATGTCCTGTTACCTACAGATTCTGCATGTGAATGCAGACTCTGTTAATAGAGATTAATGTTATACTATTTTATGAATGTGTCAAAGGTAGTCAAATATCAACATCATGACTCTGCATGTAGAGTATATCCATGGCAATTTGTGCATGCATGACAACTCCTCCCTCGCAGTGTCAGACACTCTAGTAAATAGACTGGACCTGGACTTATTCCACCCATCAGCTGCTAACACCCCATCATTTATTATTATTAATACTGACATGACTTAACTCTACAATTATTTGTGCAATTATTCAACTGTGCAGTAGCCTGGCATAAATACTGCATTTATACTGTACATTTCAAGAAATATTCTTATTTATACTATTCTTGCATTTATATTTAATAAACTTAATGGATCCCACTTCTCAGCATTTTGTATTTATTTATTTGCACTGTGGTCATATGTCATATATTGAGTCTTTAATGCACATATTTGTACATATTTCTTATATTCTCATTTCTTATTTTTATTATTTACTTATATTTCTCTACATATATTGAGTTATATATTGTAGTATTACATACATAATTAACATGTTACATACTCCTTAATTTATGTTTATATAAGAGCAACTGTAACGCCCCTGGGGATCAATAAAGTGTTTCTGATTCTGACAATAAGGGGCTTGGAAATTATTTTTGAAAAATTATCAGAATGAAACTGTTTTCATACATTTGTCAGATTTATAGGATTTCTGACCTCTGTAAACTCCTATAAGAAATGTCTAGGCCACAAAGAAATGGTTTATTGTCCTTTTATGCCTATGCCAGTCCAACATTGGGTGAGCCAAAAATATCAACATTAAAATTATAAGTCACGATATAAAATGACTGGTTTGTCTTCATAAGTGAGGTTAATGTGATCTATATATTAGAAATTACTAAGGTACACTGAAGCCAAAGTGACGCCTCAGATGAATTAGTTACTTATAGGGACTTTCCATTAAACCTGAGACAGACTTATTGTGCTGTATATGACATAATTTAGTACCAATAACAGCTACAAAACAAATCAACATGTGGAAAATCTCAGAAAAGTAAATTATCTTATTGGCAAGGGACTCAGCGGGGAGAGTTTGCATGATTTCCTTTCTTGTTTAGTTTTCGTGTGTAGCACTGTTACTGTTTGTCTTTGCAACTGCAACAACACTTGAGTTTTTTTCTATTCTTTTTGCCTTCCAAGTTCCCTGTAGTTGTTATAGTTGTGTATGATTAAAAACAGTAAATATATTTGGTAAAATGGATCCTAAAAACAAAACAATAATTATGTTTTAGAAGATAATTTAGATTTGGGTGATTATTTATTTAAGAGTTTGATTTCATAAGAATTCATCACACAATGGTGATCTGCAAAAAAAAATCACTAACGTCAGGAGCTGTGCTGTAATGTGAGTCATAACGGAGAAAATCTAACTAGATGTAATCTACACATTGATTTCCCAGACATGAAGCACAAATATTTGTCCAGGGTAAACCCTCCCTGAACCCCTATTCAAAGGAACATTAATCCAGGATTAGGACTTCTTGTTATGATTATCGTCAGTGTCAGAATGCGGGTCTTGGGGGAGGCAGCAGGATGTTTGGACAGAGACCTTTTTCAGTATGAGAGGCAGAGGGCATTGGTCAGGGGACTGTTGCTCTTGGTTCTGGCCGTTGTTGGTATGGATGTCCTGGTTCTCATGGCACATGATCTGATTGCCGGGGCTGTTCATCAGAACGGACACTGCCTCTCCCAGCTGCACCAGCAGCCACAGCAGACCTAACAGATGAAAGACATCTGTTAGGCAGATGAAAGACAAGATGTGAAAACAGATACCGATGACAAAGCTCAGCATTCTGCAAATTGAACATATATAATAATGTTAAGACGTTAATAACAAGGTTTTAGACAAGACATGGGGCTAGATACATTAATGATGATTCATGATGAATGTCAGACACATAGAAATAGAATAGGGGTAGAACGGACATTCCCATTCAAATCAATGTAGCAGGATGATCAGAGCGGCGGCTATTTTTATGTGTACCGTTGCCATTGCGATCGTTGTACCAGGCTAACTTTCGTTTAAACTAAACCGATTTACTTGTGATGTTTTGCAGTAACGGTTCAAACGCGCAGTGGAATAGTAACATTACGAAGCATAGAGAGCCAGAGAGAGTAAATGAGTGAAATTTAACAATTCAATGCTCCATCCACACACTCTTGTCACAGCGTAGTAAAGCACATTGCTGTCGCCAAATGAGTTTACTTTGTTTCGGCTAATTTTCAATAACCAGTGCACCATTAAAGCATGGTGGAATTAGCTAGATAGATAGCTAATTAGTGGACAGCCATGCCATTGTTCCGACAGCCCATTATCCTGAACAGAAGCACATGGCTAATTATCATGCAAAATGATATCATCGGACCTTCCTAGTCGCTTTATTTTTCTCCCTACCATGACGAAGACATGACTCTGCTTCTGGTTTGCTTGCCCTGATATCCTTGCCCTAAACTTAACTAATCTCACTCCTCATGCCTAAACCAAACCAACTAATCCAACCAACGAAGGCATTCAAGGCAAGGAGATGGGAAGGTCCGATGACATCATTCTGCATAATAATTAGCCATGTGGTTCTGTGTGTTGCACGGAGTGTGTATTTTCGGAGAAATGGAATTTTGGAACAATGGGCAGTCCCCCAGACGGCTGGCTAGTTAGCTAGCTTTCTAATTCCACCATGCTTTCGTGCTACACTGTCCGCTCTCTTCCAGGCGAGCTGCGACCACACCTTACAGCCCCACTGATGTGTGTTCTGTTGTCACCATAACAGCAAACAACAATCGCAATTTCCTTTTGTACTAGTCAAATGACCACGGAAAAACACTTCAGTGTCTGTTCTACTCCTATTATATATTTCTATGATCAGACAACTTTTGCAGTGATAAAAATCAATCTTGGAAAAAGGATCCACAAAAGGAAGATTAGGATAAATTCATACTATAAATATAAATATAGGCTGCACACTGTAGCTCCACAAGTGATGTTTCGAGCAGATACGATTGCACTTAAGGGAGCTACAGTGTGTGGACCTTTACTTATATTTTCATTGCTGTCTTCTATTGGTCCAGCACCTGCCTGCAACGGATTTGGATGTGTACAAACCACTTTACATTGTTTGAATTCATACTGTACACAAATCAGAACTCAAACACACAATGCAATAAACAGTTATGTAATTAGCAATTAAATGTTGCCCTGCTGCATGGATTTAGTTTTCCTTTCCAGCCATCTGGACACAAAGTAATAAAACAAAACACAATAAATCATTTTTAAACATTATAAAAAGCATATTTTCTTTTCATGGAAATATCTTGAAAACTCGACATAATACAGCGCTGAAGAAAATGAATAATAATCCAGTTTAATTCCTCCATGTTGCTGCTCTCACCGGGGCTGCTGAGGGTAAGCCTATTAAGATTAAATCAACTAAAAATTACACAAACAACGACAGCAAAAGCTCAACTGCAGCTACTCTAAAAGCTGGGGTGAACTGACCTCACACCTCTATTACAAACCCACAGTGCATCCCATCTGTCTCCAAAGTTAATACAGTGATAAAACAACTTAAACTTTCTAGAGGATAATAATGATTTTCCTTTTCAATAACTCCATTCTGGTTATCACCCGCTGCACACGCTGGCGAGCTTATTATGTGCTTATTATCCTTATAACTCATAATTTCAACAAGATAGCAACACTCTTTCATCTTCGTATAATCCCTCCTCTTTCTCCATCGAGCCTCACCCTTCAGTAGATTCTGGATCTTCACTGAGAAAGATGATGATGGACGGGTTATTTAATGCCTTTTAGCTTATCTAAAACAAACAAACAGCTCTTTTTCATTATTAATAACCCCTTCCAACTAGTGGAGATCTCTTATGATGAAACAATAGTTGGCAAATTCAACTGATGTAAAACAACATAATTGCCACTATAAAGTCTTCTACTCCTCTTTTAAGTCCACACTCTATTAGTTCTCGCCCTGATGCTCTGCCAGGCAGCTGGGAGTGAGGTTATGTCTCATACATGACTACAAATTCATAATAGCCATCCACTCATTCTGTCACCAAACTAGTTGCTTTTGTGCTCAGCTCAAATTTTCATCCATTTTTAATAACATCCTCCCCTTATCTTGGCTCCATTATTGTATTTTTCATGCTTGCCTGAGCTTAAGCATGCTGTACTGATCTCAACAACTTCAAACCTTTAGAAGATAGCAACTCAATCTCAGTTATTCTATCTAGTGCTCAATAAATTTAAATGAGGCCAATCATTTTCCGTCCAGGCAGCTAATGATGCTCTCGAGTATACTTTTACACAGTCATTTTGAAAAAAGTATGTCTAAAAAGTCATGAAAACTTTCAGTTCAAGAAGAATATTTTAATATAGAATATATCTTGGCTTTGCTCCAGACAGCTGAATAATAAAATACGTGACAGATGTTTTTTTCTCACCAACGCAGTTATTGATGAGTTGGGGGGAGCTGGCATTGGCCAAAGTCTGAAGCAACAGGATACACACTCTCTCCCTGATGGCACTGGGCAAGGACTGAGCAACCGAGCCCCCGGCTGTCCCAAACAGTTTGATCCACACATACAGGGCCGAGGCTTTCAGAGCTTCATCTGGGTAAAGCATGGCCGAGCACAGGTGCTCCAGTAAGGGGACTGGTGGACAGAGATGGGAGACAGATGAGTAAACACAAAGACAAACCGAAGGATTAGAAGAATAAAATGAAGGATACATTCATGATCATGAGGGAAACCTGGGTTAGTGCAACCAAAGCAAATAAATATCTTACATATAAATGCAACAAATCAAATAAAGTGTGTTTAATCTAGTTATGTGTCTTACAGATACCCATATCTTAATACTAGGACCGCCATAGCCCACGCCATTTAACGTTGTGGTTCCAAAATTTGAATTACATTACATTGTGTACGATAGCCCTGCCCTGACTTTTCCTAAATACCTATTCTGCACATGCCTGTATTGTCATATTGATCGAATAACATTTAGAAAACAAAATAGATTGGGTTTTTTTATGACAAAAGCCCCCTTTAGACGCCAGGGATAGCACCAGTTGGTTGTTGGTCCTCTACTCCAACTCTCCTCCGGAAGCTGAATTGATGCATTTGCATAATGGCCCTATAAGCGCATTGAGACAATGAATGGGACACAGATACTCATTTGCACGCCAATGTTCACTCACATGCATTTATAACCACTGTCCTGTGTGTGCACTATACGCATATATGATTAAGGCTTTACTGAATAGCTTGACGCTTCATTCATAACGTTGACATTTTAATTATTATTAATAACTTACAGAAACATTGCGTGCAGTCCACCTTCTCTCTCTCTCTCTCTCTCTCTCTCTCACAGTGAGCTACGCGGTGCTCCGTCCTCTCTCTGTAACTGTCTCAAGTCTTCAGTCCAAAAGTCAAAATGTATTGAAAAAAGGTAGATGTAACCATTTCCAAAATTCACACTTTGTTTTTATCTAATGAAATATTCTGCTTCAATCCATATTTGTTGGTATTTAGCCTTTCAACAACAACATTTTGTTCCGGTACTTTTGCTTTGCCATGGACTATTAATGCATCGGGTGGCGGCGTGAAAATAGTTTTTTCTAAAAAATAGATATGATATGAAAATAGCACATTCTACACTGCTAAGAGTATACCAGTAATTTATGTAGGTTCTAGCTGTGTATGGTGTGTGGGGGCTGCGTATCGACTGATGTCATTGCTGTGCTATGGAAACACAGCAGCATAGCCTGAGGCATCACAAAGAGAGGGAGACTGATGAGGCATTAATGTCCCATCACCACGAACAAAAGGATACAGACGCTCTTTAGTGTGGGATTTGAAGAAAATAGTACCCCTAAAGAGCCTGGCAGTCCCCGTGTTAAAGGTAACTTTGGTATTTTTCAACCTGGACCCTATTTTCTCATGTTTTTGTGTCCAAGTGGCTAATGGGGACAACAATTTTTAAAACTGATCCAGAATTGAGTGGGAGCACTGCCGGTTGCAGGCAGCCTTGAAACAGGCTGCAATGTAATCCTGGCAAATGCGCACAATCAATTTACGTCCACTAAAGGTGATTGTTTTTGCCACTGACAGGCTCAGATTGTTATTAAAAGTGTCTGACAAGGGGTGCTGCGGCAGCTCACCTGGTAGAGTGGGCGCCCCATGTATCAAGGCTAAGTCCATATTGCAGCGGCCTGGGGTTCAAATCTGACCTGTGGCCCTTTGCTGCATGTCAACTCCTCTCCCTTTTCAAAAACTATCTCTGTCTCTGTCAATAAAGCAATAAAAGCCTCCAGACCCGATCTGTTTGTTATTGAGTCTAACCAAGTCTCGCTCAAGGAGAAGTCTCATTCTGAAAACTTGCGAGAGGTGATTTGTTGCACAAAGATGATGGTGGAAACGTGAGTGAGAGGTGGAGAGAGGAGTGCCAGGAAGAGTTTGTTGTGTTGGAGTACAGAAAGCGTAGCTTAGTGTTATCTAAAATATTTTCAATATCATGGCTGAATATTTAGCTGATTTCGACAATATGGGTGAGGCTGCAAGATTTCGCAAAATGATTGCTCAATACTGGACCAATTAAAAAAAATTGTTGTCCCCATTAGTCACTTAGACACAAAATCATGGGAAAGGTTGAAAAATACCTAAGTTACCCTTTAAGATGAGGGGGAACAGACAAAGATATCCAGAAGAGAGTTAAAGGTAATATATTGTGAAAGAAAGCACAGACAACAATGAGAGCAGCGAGATGACAACATGGAATTGGAGCAAACCGCTGGGAACAAAGTGTGATTGTGAGTTTCACCTGAACAACCGCTTTAGCTGTGACAGATAATGGCAGAGCCAACACCGGAGGGAAAGTTGCCATGAAGATTAAAGGATTGAAGATAGGCTATTGAGAAGAGAGCGTAGTGAAATGGCAGGCGGAAGAGAGAGTGAGAAAGGGAGATTAAAAAAATACATAGGCGTAGGACAGGAGTCTTCTTCTTCTCTGAGCACAGCAGACAGGAGCTAGAGACTCACGGGTTTGGCTCTCTGACAGAGAGAGCATGATTCAGAATCAAAAGAAGGGGAAAAAGAGAAAGACAGATGATAGAGAGACACTCATGGAGAGAGTGATGGTGCAAAAGAGAAAGATAAGAGGAGACAGGTAGAGGCAGAAAGAGTGAGTTAGAGAAAGAGAGAAAGAGTGAGAGAGTATGAGACAGAAGTGGGGAGAGAGAGCCATCCACTGAAGAGTCACAAAAAAAGAGGGGAAAAGAGAGTTGAGAAGGACAAAAGTAAGACATGGAGAGAGAGGAATTATAGATACATATACAGAGTGGATTTGTTGCACATGGCCGACAGTTGTTTTGTGCATGTACAGTATGTGATTTTAGGATAACAAAGAATTAGTCTCTTTAACATCACTATTGTTTTTGCCCTGAAATGTCCAAACAAACTGTACTAATGAAATGAAGACATTTACATGGTTCACAGTGACTCAAATGGAAGTAGCTCTGTAAATGTAGTTTTTAACTACAACTAAAGCACTCTGATATCATCAACTATGTTTATAACTCATTTTGTATCTCATAAATTATCAAGAATATACTATAAATCAGTGCTTCCCAAACTTTTATTATGGGGACCCTATTTTTAAAAATGACAAACCATCGCGACCCAATTCAGAATAGGCTTTATCTATAACTCATGAGAAAAGTGAATTTGTGCATAAATGTTCCTCACCATTTTTACATGGTTATCTTACTCACAGTAAGATAACCATGAGTGTTTGCATAACAGCTATAATAAGTATTTCAGAATCAAAGGAAAAATAAGGGTACACATGATGGAAGGTGAGACACAGACAGAGAGAGACAGAAGTGGTTAGAGAGAGGAAAGAGAAGCAAAGAGGGTCTATGAGAACAGAGGAATAAACAGTGTTTAAGTGCCTGGCAGCACTGGAGGTGGAAGGAGACAGAGCAACAGAGAGTCAGCGGGTGTAGAAGAGAGAGAGAAAGAGATGACAGAGTAGGAGAACCAAGCCCGAACCCAGCTGCTCCGTGGAGCTGATGTAAGGTAGGAGAGGCTTCCAGACATGTTTGATTAAACCAAAATATATGAGGTGGCCAAGATGAGAGCCAGGCATAAAGAGAGGAGAGAGCAAAGAAAGGAGAGGGGGAGAGGAGGGAGATAAGACCTCCACAAGCAGAGGACGGAAATGGAAGAACGCAATTTAAGAGTGGTAAAAGGATGGGTGGAAAATAAAAGCCTTACTATTGTTAACACCACATTCTATGACACATGAATACAAACACAGAGACAGACGCACAAAGAACTGAAACAAAAAAGCGTTTTTCTTTTGCTTTCTCTAAAAAGAGAAAAACAAAGGTTCATTTCCGCTTGCCTTGTTTACTGTGATGCTGTGAACTACTGTACCACTCTCTGTTCGTCTTGTGATCTGCTTTCTACAGTATTCTTCTGTTGTTTTTCACTCTTTCTTCAGCCTGCTTGACTAAGCCTTTCTATGGCTTTTTACACTTTCAGCTTCCAGTGTTTCCCACTAATAAAATGCATTCGTTTGGTCCACTTTTATTCATTTTTCTTTCAAATGTCTGCATAGAAATAAAGCTGAAAGTGCAGACTGATCTGCCAAAATGGTGCATTAATGTGTAGTCTGTGTAGAGATATTATGTCCTTAATGACTTCACTGTTGGACTTTGGAGCTCTGATCATCTCAACCTGTGAGAAACACTGCAGCCTGTACTATATTCCTTTCCCCCCTTGTTATCTTTGCCTGCCTTCCTCTTTCCTTAACTCATTAATGCTTCATCTTCCCTCCCTGCTCACTCATTTGTCTGTATCCTCAGTTAGGACCTAAGGGAGTAAGACAATACACAGAGAGAGAGAGAGAGAATAAAAGACAGATTCAGGCAGAGAAAAGCAAAGGGGTGAGAAAAACAGAGGGGTTAATCAGTTAGATAGACAGGCAGACAGCAAGTCAGAGAGGGAGCGATATGTGTCGGGTGCTCTGGGCTTGTGTTGTCATTGCCGTGCTGTTGTCATTAGTCCAAACAGCCCTACAGAGACTTGTTGAGTGACAGGCCGCAGACAGGCACACACAGTCAATAGAGGCAGCCCGCATCTCTCATCAGCATCACAACAACCCGCCGCCACCACCATAGGCTGTTCAGGGGAGCTTGTTAAACTCATAAAAATACATGAAGGTGGACACACGTAGCATAGTAAAATAACTATGCTGCCTGCTGCTACATCCACTCTCGCCTGTAAAAACAAGCATTCAGGCATGACACAAACACAATACAACACACACACACACACTTGACGTTGATTAACGGCGCCCATTAAACAGAGAGGCGTAATGGTTCAGTATGAGACAGACATCCTACAGGTAGTTGTAGGAGAGATTAAATCGTTATGCGTCACTACACTGCAGAATTGTACAAAAACATATAAATATATCCATATATATATGGGCAATTTCAGGGGAAAGGTTGGATGAACATGTATTTGTAACTTTTGTAGCTTTTTTCAGCAAGCAGGCATGGCATTGGCAATGCAGATAGAATTTTAAGTATGTACGCCGCACGGATATCTCAATGCAGCTGGGGCGTAATTGAAAAGGTCATCGCCGCTGGAGAGATTGAATTGAGAAAGTGCAGGGGAAAGGATATGAAAAATACAGTTTTGTGACTTTTTCACATTTCTCAGAAGCAGAAGGAATATGGATGACTATTTTTTAAAAGTGGACACAGTACAACTATTTCTATGCATTAGGGATGTAATTGAAAAGGTCAAAATAGGCTGTTGTGATTAAATTGTGGATATCCCTGTGCAGAGAGAACAAGGGATGCTGAAAATTAAATATTCTTTCATATCCTTCTCTTACATTCAAGGTGAACTGTTATATTTCTAATATATATGTGGGTCTCAGCTTATGAGGCGAATTGCCCCAGTGTGTCGTATTATTTTTCTATCCAGTTTCTTAGATGGCACAGAAGATAGACATGAGAGGTGTGACGAGCATGATGAGCCATCTGAGATCTGACCTGATCCGAACTCATTTGCATTTATAAAACCGACCCAAACCAAATTTCTTTATGGATTTGCTGTTCTCCCCGTAAAAGATATGGTAGTATATACCATGCAATGGTAGAAATGTGTCCACCGGTAGATATTTGGATATACCGTTTCCACCGCGGTAGCTAATCTTGCGAGATCTCGCAAATCCAGCTGCCTCGCAAGGTAACGTGATTTGGGCAGACATGGAGGAAGAGAGTGAAGTAGAGCCATGAGTAGAGCAGGAGGAGGCATCCCAACCTACCCAAGATGAGGAAGAACTCTGGCTAGATAATTACCAGACAATTGCACGCTGTAGTTTATTTTGACAGTGTCAACTTTTTGAAATGAAAGATGAGCAAATCCTGCAGGAAAGGTCAGTCTTTTTTTCTTTTGGTACACTCTAAATACAAATTTGTGTGATTTGTATAGGCTATTGCACTGACTCAAGTCAGGCTGGTATTTATTTGCACCTGTTAACCTTCAAAAGACTTGAAATTGTTGTTTTCAGGAACCATAAAGCTTCCATTTGGAAAGAATTTTAGTTTTATTGTTTTGAGTCTTTTGTTTTTAACTCAAGTGTTGTCTAATGTGAGGCTATTGTTTTTGTTTGTATGGAAGTTCCAAATAAAAGAAGAATATATTCAAATGTGATGACGTATGGTACGGTTATTTTGAGCATTTCTTAATTGGATTCACTGAACAATTACTGTATCGTGATACATACCATTACCATGACATAAAATGAGATATTGTGATAGAATATTTTGGCCATATCGCCCACCCCTATATGCAACTCACTAAATGCCAATATCTCAGTAACTAAATAAATAATACATCACCCTTTTGTCCAATGTGAAAAGGCTGCCTTTCTCCCTTTTCACTGGGCCCTGTTCCCCGGGGTGAACGGTGTTTTGTGTCTGCTTAATTGTTGATTTCAGTCCAATGTTTAAGTTTATTTGATAAATTGTCAAGTAGTGTGTATGGATGACTCAGGCTTGTTTGGTTTGTTTTGTGGGTTCATGGGATTTTGTTGTTCTGCCTGGGATGTTGGGGTGGATCAGCAGCTCAATCAAAGAGAGTGCAGCCAGGTTTGCCTCGTTATGTCCTCTTAGAGGGGAGGGACTGGGCACTGTTAAGAGGTAAGAGGGGAGAGAAGAGTGAACAGCTTGCTGTGAGGCTGCAGTTTTCTTTTGTTTGGTGTTCTTTTGATTTAGTTTAAATGGAGTTTCATTGAATTTTTTGTTACTAAACATCACTTTTTTTGCACTACTCCGGCTTATCAACCTGTTTTTTTCAACATCCCTTTTAAAAGTTTTACAGTGACAAACCACCTCATCTGCCTTTACATGGGGTGGCAGCACGACATCCAGTATCAACAAACTTGACCAGGCAGAATGCTGTGAGCCTCTAACTTGGGCTTTCCCGAATACTGTTTTTTGGGCTTCGAACCTTTGGTGTGAAATATTCAAAGGTATTCGAAGCTTCGCAGAGCAGTCTGTCGGTCTCCATCTCCCCTGTTTCAGTGCCCGGGACAGTGCCGCTGCCGCACTACTGTAAACACACACACACCTCTACACAAAACAAACAGCGATATCCCTCTGAGAATAACTAATAATAATAATTAATGTTGAATAGGAATAATAAATAATGTTGTGTGATTATTCCTTATTTCATGGGCTATTTGGGGATTTATACATTATTATTAACATACTTATAAATAATAAATGAAAAAAAATGAAAAAACAAAGCATTCAAATAGATATGATTTGTAGGTTGAATACCATGGCAACGGTCGATGCTTCGAAACATGCAGGTCAGCCCTGCCTCTAACAAAGCAATGTTGACACCAAAGTGGACTCTTATATTTCAAAACAGCAGCGTTTAGTGCATGCACGCTGCTGTTTGTACACCAGTGCCTGTATATCTAACTGTGAGATGCGACTGTGTGTCTGTTGCAGTGTCTCACCATACTGAGTCACCAGACTGTGGGCCACGTTGGGGACGGCTTCCACCAGGTTCCCCAAGAAGTTGAAGGTGGGCTGGAAACCCTTCACACAGAGCTGGTCACTCAGCTGGACAGAGATGTGCACAAAATCGATAACAATAGATATACAAAAATGTAAAGGCACATATTCATTAAAGCTTCACAGCATATGTCCTATACATCTTATATAGTTGTTATTATTGTAGCAGCACAGCAGGCATGAAAAAAATGTGACTTCCACCATTATATCTATGATTTTCATTTTATATTATGTTTAAAATAAATCCAGCTATAAGTACTACAACACCCCAATGTATACTCCAGATCTCTTACATATTAATCTATAATTCAGTTGTTTTTCAGAACTCAGAAAGGTAACCTGCTTCTTTTTCCAGTACTCCAGTATTTTCCTTAAAACATTCTAATCAGGCTCTATTCTAGTAACATATATGAGACCTGTCGGCACCTCTACCTGGTGTTATACCCCTCTGTCATCATCCGTATACACAGCTTTACTATTATCCACCTGCAGCTGAATGGGGCTTTTCCACTACTGTCTCCCCCAGAGGTGACACAACAGCAGAAAGACGGGGGACAAGCACGCAGTCTGTTTGCCAAACGGCCCTGGGAGGATATGTTGTTAATTTTACAAGCGCTGTTAAATATTTTACGGTGTTGATGCGTGTTCTGCCTGTGCCTGCATGTGTATATGAGCAGGTGTTTCTCTATATGTCTGTAAATGTGTTCGACTCACCTGTTTGTGTATCTCATCCAAAACAAAGCGATACGACAGCTCACACTGGAGCTCCAAAAGCAGCTGAACCAGCACTGGCACACGCAAACATACACAAACGCAAGCGTTTACACAGACACAAACATCAAACATAAAAAACAAAGAGAAGCATTCATTAAATAAACATCACAGTTCAGTACAGTTTCACACTTCTATAGGAAAATCTCTGCAATTATGAGAAAGAGAAAAACTAAATAATAGTTTGTTGTATTTATTAATATCAATGAGTAATGGATGTTGTTTAATCAATGTTTATTTTGTGAGTAATAGTGACAACGTGGGTTGTGCCTTAGGGATTATAGGACTAGATCTGAAGTCATTATATGCTACCAATAGCCCATATTGTTTCTGATGCATAGACTGTAAGTGGACCTAGTCACTGTGACATCACCCAATGGTTTGTGGACTACGGTTTTGAAGCCTCGAGTTTGGCATTTTGGCATCCGCCATCTTGGAGCTAAGCACAACCGAATGCTGAATAAGATATTTTTAGGCGACCAAAAAGGTTATAACTAACTTTCATTTGTAAGACGAAAACACGGACAACTCCCAATGCCGTGGTAGCGACCTGTCAATCACAAGGTAGCCTGGTCTATTTGACTCTAAATGGGACCATAGTTTACTAAATGAACGTCATGCTGTATTGAAGAAGACTTGAAACTAGCGATTGAGACCATAAACTCATGTTTACAATGTTTACTGAGGTAATAAATCAAGTGAGAAGTAGGCTCATTTTCTCATAGACTTCTATACAATCAGACTTCTTTTTGCAACCAGAGGAGTCGCCACCTGCTGGCTATTAGAAAGAATGCAAGTTTAAGGCACTTCCGCATTGGCTTCACATTTCAGACCCTGGAGTTTCCCACTGTTTTGATGTTATAAGGGCAATATGCAGGTTTACAGTACCTCTCAGCTAAAACCAAAGCTCTCATTACATTGGCTGCTTTACATGACTGCTTAGCTGATGTTAGAAAGGTTCTGGAAGATTCCTGGCTTTCTCATCCCCTTCTTCATTTCTCCTCATATGCACATACATTATGACTGCATTATTTATAGGGCTCAAATGAGTTTCAAAATGGGTTCTTCCCACATTCTCTGTGCAAAGAGCAAAAGCAGTGTCAAATTTCAAGCACTCTGCTAACTATTACAGCAAGTGGTCCCCGAGGCATTTTGAGGCAGCTACCATAAAATCATTCTGTCATTTGTACTTAGCCAAACATTTTTGCATTTTGGAGGACTTCGCTGCAGTGAGACGAATCTGACTGTGCGCTAAAAACAGCTAGTTCACTGAGAGGCCAACATTCAGACAAACAAATCTGCATATAGCAGCCTACACTGATCATTAAATACAAAGAGAAAAGGTACTGCAAAGTGGAGCAGTGAATGAATATCAATGAAATGAGGTCAAAGCCTTCAAAAATGTTAAATTTAGAAACTGGTATGTGGAGCAAATGTAAGATCACCTTAGTAACCAGCAGTGACCATTATCACAGTCACAAAGAGAGTTATCATGTACGTGTCTTTGAGATAAAGAGTGACTCATAGCCTGTGTGCACTCTCACACTGTCTGCATTACAACAATTACATAACAAGTCTGTGTGAGTGTAATGTGAGTAGGGTGTATGGGTGCATACACGCACACACACACACATATCATCCAAACCACAAAGAGGCATCTCTTCACCTTGGTCAACCTTTTCCAGAGTGGCTGGGTCCTTCATGGTGTGAAGCATCCCTAAGGACAGAAAAGAAATGACAGGCTAGATTTAAAGAGCATACTTCATAAAAACAATGAGATATACAGAGGTCTCACAGAGGTATTAAAAGAAAAAGGAAGCTAAAAAATGAATACTCATACATGAAAAAGGAACTCATGTTGTTGAGTGTTGAGGTCTAATTGATCATACTGTACAGTCTGTGTAACCAAATGGAACCTATGTGACAGTCACAAATGTCGCATCTACTGCATCTTGGGTTAAAAGCCCTGACACACCAAGCCGACAGTCGGCCGTCGGACAGTTTAGGGCCGTCGGTGAGCGCCTGTCAGTTTAGTTTTTGCGGTGTGTCTCGCATCGTCACCTCTAGTCTGCCCATGCCTGAGGTTGAGAGAAATCCCTCTGATTGTCTGTTCATCTTAAACTAATCAGTGCACGAGAAGAGGAACGGACGAGAGGAAAGCAAGCAAACGAGTAAAGTCAAGAGGACACACACAGAAGGCTCTGCTATTTTTCATATTTTCACAACAACATGGCCATCTGGAATAAAGCTAAATGTTGATTAAAAGTGGTGCGAAGATGGTCGGCAAACGCCGCTTTGTTTTAAAGAAATAGAAGCGATGACGGCCAACTGCTGCGTCGCCTCACCTCACCTTTGTCTTGGCCGACAAGTTGCATTTGAACACACCGCAGTGACGACAGCCAACGGCCAACTACCACATACATTGTGCGCCTGCGTGAGGAAATAACTCTCCACAACCGTAAGGCAGAGGACTGTGGACATACA
Source organism: Sebastes umbrosus (assembly GCF_015220745.1). Classification (NCBI taxonomy): domain Eukaryota; kingdom Metazoa; phylum Chordata; class Actinopteri; order Perciformes; family Sebastidae; genus Sebastes; species Sebastes umbrosus. Next base: position 11,108,639 of record NC_051282.1, on the reverse strand, counting down.
GTACAAGCCCTTGTTATGATACATACATGAAATAAAGCGGCATTTGCAGACCATTTTCACACAACTCTCACTCACCACTTAGCTCCCCGACGGCCCCAAACTGTCCGACGGCTGACTGTCGGCTTGTGTGTCAGGGCTGTTAACCCAAGATGCAGTAGATGTGACTGTTGTGACTGTCACACAGGTTCTATTTGGGTACACAGACTGTAGTATGATCAATTACACCTCAACACTCAACAATATGAATCTCCTTGTACCTTGTATCCTCTGTTTTGTCAAGCTCCCATACTTCTAAACCTAGTTAGTTTCTTTTCCATGTACGAGTATTCCTTTTCTTTGTCGGCTTGGCGTTTCAGGGCCTAGTTTTATAGAATTTCCAACACATGTAGCAGCAAAAAAGTCATGTCACGAAGCAAGCGTGTTAAAAATAATAAATGATTGTAATGGCTGAGTCTGTAAATACTACCCTACAAGCATGTAAAAAAGGACAATGTGTGGTGGGGGAGATGAAAGGCATACTTTATATTGGATTACGCTCTCATTGGCACATGGTGAAGCTCAGTTCAGCAGACCATCCCACAGGCACTGTAATGGCTCTTTTAATGTCTTGTTATATTGGTCAGAGCTTTTAACGGCTTACCATTTTGCCACATATCCTCTCATTTCCCTAATTTGATTAGAGCTCAAATGGCATAATACTTCATGCTGCAATAACCTCATGAAATTCATTCAGCGAGGAGGTAAGTATCTGTAATATCCTGTGATGAGGATGGTTCCATAAAAAACACACTGTGGTATACTTATAGCAGCTGTAGAGTAAGAATTTTATAAACTAACACACTAGTGCTTTTTACCTGCCATCCTCATAACATGTCCTATGGGAGACTTAATAATTCATTGTGGCAAGGATAATGTACTGGGCCTGGCCGAAAAGTACTAACAACAATACAGGACTAGTAAAGCAACTCTCCCTGTACGCAAGCATGATGACTTTACCAGGTGGTTGTCATAATATTGATGATTTTATACATCCAAGATAGATTCAATCATATCATAATATGTAATAATTGCATTGGTATGCAGTTTTATACTCTGCTTATAGCTTAGTCAGCAGAGAATAGTTAGACTGTATTTAGACAATCAAGTAGTTTACATAATTAAACTATGCAATGACAATACAATTTCGCATTTGATTTAATCTAGCGGTCAGGAAAAACGAAAATCAATTATATCAACAGGAACTAAATGTAATACCCTGTACTTAATGAATACAATGTATTGGTTTGAACCACAGATGGCAAGAGTGTATTTTCATTATGCCTATAAAATGAAAGAAAAGCAGGTCAACTCTATTATCTGTGTGAATTTATTTTTAATATAACTGTATTATGTTGAATATTGTGAATACCTCTGTGTCGTGCTGCTCAGGTAATGTGATAAAATCTATTGTCTCGGTTGTTCAGTCTGACCTTGCAGAAAAGCAGCGATGTGACTGCAGCAAGAGCACCACTATGGACTGACCCAGTGGAGCAAGACGGAAGCTCATACTTGCAAACTCAAGCCAGCAAGATGTCCAGAACAACCAGTGCTGGTTAGTTATGGTCAATATTGAATGGAGGATCTGTGCAATGTTCAGTCACACTTTCTGTTAAGTAACCTTCCAAACACATACCCACACTATGACTTATCAGCTGTGCCAACAGAGAGAGAACAGGTGAGAGATGAAAGCCCAGTCCTTGCTAATCATTCTTGCTAGTCCTTCCTTCACATCTTAATCCCATGCTGCATGTTCTACTATTTCTCACCCAGTAGGGAAGCTGTAAAATGCAGAGAGACTCTGTGGTCCTGTCGGAGCAGCTCTCTCAAGGCCCCCGGAGAACACTTCAGCACCCCGCTGATGCCAGACAAGGCAAAAGATTTCCTCACTGACTGTACAGCAGAGACAGAGGGAGGAGGGAGAGAGATGGGAGGGTAAATAAAGCCTGGGCATCAAGGGAAATTAACAGGATGATTTATTTTCCATGAATACTTTCTGGTAAATCCTAAAAAAGTACTTAAGACAGGAAATGCTGGGAGATAATCATTGCACTATTTGGCTGGATGGTGTATTATAAGTTACAGCTAGGTGTGTGTTAAGGAAAGCTTCATATTCAGGTAAGATAAAACAAGTTATTCCTCACCGCCAGGGCATGAAATTAGCACCTGCCACCTGCCAAATACAGGGTAAATGTTGGCTGTGGCAGGTGAACATTTCAGGTAACCTGCCACCACTGCAGACAGGTTTTCCTTATATTAAGAAATATCATTTTTAAAAAGCAATTCTAAAAGCCTACATTAAATATATGATAACTTAATTTTGCAGGTCCGCCATTTCTCAATAGCTGGTAATTTATTTAATACATTTCCAGGAAAAGAATACAAAGTTAATTGTTTTGCTTTATTTCCATGTCTGCAGGGAAAAAGATAATTATTAGCAAATAACTTCATTTCATAAAAAAAAAAAAAAAAACTCCCTGAATCATGACATGATCTACCAGGTTGCATTTGTTTAGACAATAAGTCACACAATGGTGAGATCTGTGCCTGATGAGAAGAGTCTATTAGTTTTGGTTTTGGAGCCGCCTCTTCTCAAGCCTATTTTAACCATTATATACTATTTTAGCATATAATTATTAAATAATGTATATAATAAAGTAATTTTCTATCAATTTTGAGGTAAATATTGGGGTAATTTGGCAGTAATTCCAGAGAAATTTCAAATAGGTAGCTTGCTAATTATCACCTAATTACCATGAAATTTGCAGACCTGTAAAATGAAATGTCATGCATTAAGGTTACATGATATATTCCATAATTCTTCAGTCTGGTACCACTGACTCGGTGTTTACAGTTTTAAAGCTTTCTACCTAGATTTCAGAAGTGGCAGCCAGAAAACATGAGTGGCCTGTAGAAATGTCCAGTGACCTGCCACAGTGGCAGGTGAGGACAAAGGTTAAATTCAGACCCTGCTCACCGCTATATCTTCACTGTCAATCATCTCAATGACACAGGCCACACAGAGCAGCAGCCCGCCTCCCTCTGCAGGCACCAGGCGGCCGCTCCACTTGGGGTCATGCCTGAAATGGATTTTGTCATTAATAATATCCACGCTCGTCATTTTGGTCGTTCCACCTGTTGAAACAGATATCAAATCGTTTTGTAAGTCAGGCAGGTGAGTACTAAAACGCTAGCTATCCCTAGCTCCTCAAAAACAAACATAAGTTGAAGGTTTTCCCAAAAAGTGTTCCCTAAAATACCTTTGACAACGTTATAACATCAAATACATCTATCCAAGTCAGTAAACTCACCATTAATTAAACTAAAAAGTGATGTAGCAGACAGTTATGTAGCCTAGGCAACGACAGTTTCATGGTTTCCATGGTTTTAGCTAGCAGTTGCGCGCGCTCAGGTCACGGGCACACTTTTTTTCAATCAAAACTTTATTAAACAATGCAATATGTTGTTTAATAAAGTTTTGATTGAAAAAAAAGTAAATATTCTTTGCAATTATATTTGTTTTTGTACTTACGTTGTAATATTATTATAATATATTACAACGTAAGTACAAAAACAAATATAATTGCAAAGAATATAAAAGGTACTGATAATATTATTTTACATTATGTTATAGAAGTTTTTACAAGATAATGGTTTAAGTAAAAATTAAATGAACATAGTAAAAAAAAATGCTAATAATTATATAGATACAGATAGCTTTATTTATCCCTGAAAGGCAATTCAGTTTCTGCAGTCCACCGAGACATATACACATTCATACTGCACAATCATCAATGACAGAGGGAACACAGTATAGGTGGTATATGGGGAGGTGCAAGATCAATAAAAGTACAAGAATACAAATATTTGAAATAAAAACAAATACAAGAATAAAAACAAGACGAGATAAAAGAATAAAGGAATAAAGTGCCAAGAGTATTGCACATTGCAAATTACATTCCACGAATGTTCCTAATTGCAAACACGGACAACCATTATATGGTTAGTGCAAAATAACTTTACATTCAAAGTAAATAAAACATTATATTTCTACTAATTCTTTTTACGTTCTGCATTCACTTTTTGTTGTTTATAAGTTGTAATATAAGTGAGATCAACTCAGTCAAAACAAATTGATAGGTAAAATAAAAAAATAACATAACATAACACTCCTGATTGTTATTTCAGTGTTCTTCTATAAGAAAGTCGTGTTGTGGTGAACAATTGTGGATAATTATTCCAGGCTATTACTCCATAATATCCAGGCAATAAGGAATCGCTAATAAAAGTTAGAATAACATGTATGCATACTGCATAACTATTTAAATTTCAACTATGACATTTCATCAGTGTATAGAGCTTTTGGTTAAATGCTTCCCAGTTAAATCACACTAAATGACTAGTACAGATAGGTGTAATCTCAAATAGTATTACTGTTGGCAGTGATAAGGGCACAGGCTGTACAAACTTAACATTATCTTATTTTATAAACTTATTAAAACTTCTCATGGAAATACTGTATTTGCCATATTATCATATTCACATTTTTTTTAACCTGAATTGCCTGAAGAGCTACTTAGGCCCCACCTTTCTTCTCATTGCCATTTATGCAGCAGTGCTATCAAAAGTGTAAGTGTATCAAAAGTCTCTGAAGTTCAAGGATAGGCTGATATCTTATATTGGAGCAAAAGGCATAAATTATCTTCAAAATGATGTATCATCATCAATTTATCCTCAAGGGAATGTCATCGCTGTATAATATGCTGTGAGCATATGGTGGGATGCATGGGTTTGTTTCACAGTATCATTTAGCAGTGAAGGCCACAATTTGGTTATCACCATGACAACAAATGCCTCTCGGCAACTGATGCAACTATCTGATGATATAGTGTGGAGTGTGGGGGCGAGTATCAACCACTACCAACATATCAATTTATAATGTCTCTCTACTTCTCCTTAAACAGAGTTCGCTGCACATCAAAGCAGTGGCGCGACATAAAGTGCAGCTCTGCCTCGGTCTGAGTGTGTTTCACAAGTGTGAGCAGCAGGCTAATCTCATAGTTTCTCAGTGTGCAGTATGCGTTGTACTGTGTAACAGGACTGTGTATGCAGGAAGTGGTCAAAGCCGTGTTTGGCTGACTGAAAAGAGTAGCCAACCTCTGACAAGCAGGTGGAACATTGGATATTTGTTTCCAAAGTCTCCATTTGTGCTTGGACAGGAGCTAAATCCATCCGTCTCAGGGTTTATTGGCCCCTGAGAGAGAGAGAGAGAGAGAGGGAGAGAGAGAGAGAGAGAGAGAGAGAGAGAGAGAGACCAACAGAGAAAGAGACAAAGAGCAGATGCATATCTGTCAACTTTATTTGACAACTATTTCACATAGACAATTCTTCGGGGGCCAATAAAGCACAAAGACAAATGGATTCCGCTTCTGTCCAAGCGTAAGTGGAGTCCTAACATGCAAGCAGTTTTCACAGCATTACCGGGCCTTTGCTTTTCTCTCATTTGGCTTGATATATCTTCAACCACTTCCTGTGCATAACCCCTCTACACACACACACACACACTCAGTCGATAGTGTAAAACAATCATGCAGTCATAGTTTATGAAGCACTCAGTTACATACAGCAGCCATCACTGGGGGGGAGTTGAGCTAACCTAAATATAGCTCTATACCTTTTTTCCAGTCACCAACCCACACTGTGTCACACAATCACTCACGTCACCGTAACGTGCTGTTTCCAGTGACAACGACATTTACAGGTCACGTGGCTACAACAGAGACAATTATGACAACTATGCATATGGTAAGCCTGTAGGCTACATATTTAACTGCTGTAGAGACTGACAAAAATATTGCAGGACCGTGTTTGTTATTTCATTTGTAAATTATTTTTATAATTCTTCTTTTTTATTACCCATTAAAATGTCAAATAATGATTACTTTGTAATTTAGTCCATTTATTCATAGATTAATACGTATATTTGTAAACAAATTTATTTTTATTGTACAATTAGTTATTAATCAATTAAAGGCTTTATTACTATTTCCGTGACTCTTTTGGTCCTCCATACTCTGCCCCCCAGAAACAATAGCTAGTCCTGCATTCACTGGTAATACAACACTTAAATATCCCATCATGCATTTTAAAATGACATCAAATCTGTAAACCAAACTGTGGCTATAAAATCCTGGATTATTATTATTATTATTATTATTATTATTATTATTATTAATAATAAGAAAAAAACACTGGAGCCTATCAGTTCACTATTTATGTTAGAAAGAACTTCTTTTTTTAGTTATTTTAAAAAGTTTGTTTCTGAGAAATTAAATGAGATAAAGTAGGAAGAGGGCGGAACAAGGAAGACGTGTGTGTGTGTGTGTGTGCGTGTGCGTGTGTGTGCGTGCGTGTGTGTGTGTGTGTGTGAAGCAGCAGTCTCTCACTGTGGTGTAACGTTCAGGTGCTCTTCACCCTCAGAGGTGAAAACTCCTCAAGTCGTTCCGATGGATTATGTCTGATATCTGACCAACAGGCGGTCATTTACTAAAACAATACTAAGAACATGTGGAAGTCCCGCTGCAGCGTTGGAGAACAGGCCGGTTGAAGTGAAAGTAACGACTCACGGTAAGAAAAGACAAAACATTTAACGAATATTAAGCTACTTAAAGTTCATACTTGTCCACATGCATGAACCTCATTGCTCAATTCGGTGCCATACTATTAACTATGGACTTATGATACTTTATGGTATTTTTCCACGTGGTGTTGTTAGTCTACAGTGTCTATTTTCTTACATAAAGATTTGTTTGCAACAGTCTAATAGCTACAGTAGTATCTGTATGGCATTCCTTTAATAAGAGTAACCTATAGGATAACAATTATTATAGGATTTTAAAAAAAATGCTTCTTTTTCATAGTGTTGTAATTTTAATTAAAAGTATCCTATATCAACTTGTTGTTATGAGTTAGGCTGTAGTTTGTCATTAACCTCAATCAATCAATCAAATATTTATTTATACTATATTTATATATACTCACTTCAAAGTGCTTTACAAGCGATTGACAAATAAATTGACAAATGTCATACAGTACAACCTGGCCTGCTGAAACATTCATTGCCTGCTGTTCTTTCTGCTGATTTAATGTTGACTAGAACTGCAACGATTAATCAATTAATCGATTAGTTGTCAACTATTAAAATTAATCACCAACTATTTTGACGATTGATTAATCGATGAGTAATTTTTTTTAAGAAAAAAGTCAATATTTTTTGATTCCAGCTTCTTAAATGTGAATATTTTCTTGTTTCTTTACTCCTCTATGACAGCTTACTAATAAACTGACTATCTCTGAGATGTGGACAAAACCAGACATTTGAGAACGTCATCTTGGGCTTTGGGAATCACATTTTTCAACATTTTCTGACATTTCATACACCAAACAACTAATCGATTAATCAAGAATGAAAATAATCCGTTAGTTGCAGCCTTAATGTTGACTTAATTTCCCCTGTTGCAATGTGTGTCCCTTAATAATCTATAAGACTCATAACTGCAGTGTACAAGATGCATTTGTGGAAACAAAGTACGATGACCCTTGAAGGCGATGATGTCCTCTGTGGTTTATTTGCACAAATGAATGTATACTGCATTACTTCCTGTGGGATTATAAATATTAGTCATCAGATGTTTCCATGCACATCTGAACTTCAGCATTCAACAAACTGACAAAACAGAAAGCAAACATGCAGCATACTTTAGTCTCAGCGCGTGGGCCACAGTGAGATAAAAAACCAACATCACCACAACCTGAAGTACTGACATGCAGCAAAGCCACAATGAATCCATTGTGTGTGTGTGTGCCTGTTCATGGCTCAGCATAGGTTTGTTTTAAGCTCGGAGTAACGCGACCCTGCTCACATAACTGATGTTCTCTCAGCCGGCACAGTTTGCAAACAGGTTTTTTTCCTCTCCTCACAGGTGTTTTTTTCCTTGTCTTATCTTTGTGCTGCCTCAAAAACAGACAAAAGCTAATCTCCTCTCTCAACTGTTCCATCAGCACTTTCCACATCTGATGCAAGACATAATAAACAAACAGGGGAACCAATAACAGCGCCAGCATCCCCACATATAGACAGTGCAGGTACTGTGTGAGCCGGTGACTCACACAGGAAGGTAGCAGGTAATGTGTCACTGAGGACATGTGGCGTCACTGTGACCAGAGCTCTCATCTTCTGTCCTCAGATAGCACCAACCAGGGGGAGTATTCACTTTCACACAAGGACAGTAGACTACTCAGCACAGGACTTTACTTGATAGAGGCTATACAAAAAAAAAAACACTGAAATTTGAGGCTTTTCTTTAGCAGGAGAAGTGATGATGAGAGAGAGAGAGAGAGTGATGACAGAGAGGATAGAGTTTGAGATTTTCCAAAGATGCTCTTCAGATCTGAATGCTCGGGGCCTGACGTAAACCGAAGCGACGTGAAAGAGAGAAAGAGGGAATGAGAAGAAAGACAGTGACAAATGTAAGAGAAGACGTGCTGACTGAAGAGGGAGGAAGGGGGCGGGGGGGGGGGGGGGGAACTATGCCAGACTGCGTTTTGCTTGCTTTGTAAGATAAATTTTCAGGCTCTCAAGTGACTGATTGTAACAATGAAAAAGACGATGGAATTGATAATGAACCATCATTACTGTAGTGGTGATGATGGATCTTTATCTTCAAGCAGATGATACGAGGAGATTCATATTTATTATAAGGAAAGAATTCCGTCTCTTCTGCATGAGATTGCTTTTCTTTAGTTAATTAGATTGATGGGTCGGTTGCTTCGTGGGCCGAGGGACTCCATTCACAGCGAATAAAACCCCGTGTCACATAATAGCGAGTAACAGAGGAACAAAAGGGAGAATAGTAAGAGGCACAAAGACGAATGCTTCAAGGCATTTCTCATCTACTGTGTACAGGCTTTGTAACTTTTATCCATTTATCCGCCCACACAGCAGCACTACTCGGCTTCAGCCTATACTCACCCGTCAAGTCGGCAGAAAATTGCCTTTAACTGTAGAAGAATCTGTATGAGCCACTGACTGTATATTCTGTTTCCCCCCCCCCCCTCTCTTTTTATTTCTCACTTCATTCCAGGCTGCTGTACACTCCCCCAGGTTTCTAATGACTTTCACCTTTTCTCATTCCTCTTTTTTTTCTATTTGAAATGCCACTTTACTCGTCACGTCTTCCCTCTCTATATGGCTCCTAGGTTTGGGTTGATAATCTTTCTCTCCATGAACTAACCGATCCGTCACACCGCTCACTATCTCTTCTTCTTTCTCTGCAGCTATCTCCATCCTCTCCTGTCATGTCTGTATCCATGAGGAACCAAGTCCAGCGCCGCCGCTCTCTGGGCCCCGTCTCGGCCAAACGCATCTACAGAAACCTGTCCGTCCGACTCAGGGGCGGAGAGTCATCTGTTGCTACGGAAACGGACGCGCCCAAACACCTCAGCAAGTCTGCAGATGCTGTAAGATATGTGGGCGTCATCATTTTGAGGGGGGTCACTTTGGCTGAAATGTTTTCCTGTCCTCTGGTTCTTTTTGTTTTAATTACAAGATCTTATTTTGACATTACATGCTGACTCTGTGTCACTGTGGATACATTATCCCAGGCGAGACCGCTGCTCTGATTTATGATTTGATTTATGTGTCCTGTGTGTCTCGTCCACTGCCTCTTTTCTTTGCACAACAACTCATTCCATCCCATAAAATAAATCTCTTTCTCGGTGTGAACTCTCTCCTTCTGTCTCCCTCCCTCCCTGCTCCCCGTTAGTACAAGACCCTGTGGGATGCAGTGGAGAACGAGGACACTTTGGCCGTGCAGAGCCTGCTGTCCAGAGACCACACCAACTGTGGAGGAGGAGGAGGTGGAGGAGGAGGAGGAGGAGGAGGAGGTGGAGGAGGAAGCATGTGGGAGAGAGGGGGGGAGAAGAAGGAGAAGGACTGGGAGAGAGAGAGGGAGAAGGGGGTGAACAGGGTGAGCGAACAGGGCCTGGTCCCCCTGGACGTTGCCGCCCTTACCCACAATTCCCCTCTGCTCCACGTGTTGACAAAGGCGGGAGCCAGACATAACCCTGTTTGTAAGTCCTTTAAAATATCATAAAATGATGTTGGAAGTGGATAATTCAATGCAAATCATATTCAGAATCTGTCCTCTCCGTCTTTCTGTCTCCTCCCAGTGTGCCGACCAGCAGAGTGGGCGCTCAAGCTGGACGCTCTGGTGGCGCTGGCGGGCAAACAGGTGGAGGAGAGGAAGAAGGAGCTAGTGAGGAAGGCGGGGGCAGGGCCTCAGGCACAGGCCGACGTCCACAGACACATCCGTCTCTGCAGCCTCCGGCTGCAACTGTACTGCCGGATGAGACAGAACTTCCACAGCACAGGTCAGTGGTCAGCTTGTGACATTTCCTTGAAGCACAGCTTGGGACACAAACTCGGTCACAGTCCCTCTCAGTCCTCTCTCGCTAGAAATAATGGTATTCTTGCAGTTTATTTCTGCCCTCTTCAAACTCAATCTCAACAAGGTAGAACTACTTTTAACTCTCCTCTACAAACCTCCCTCATCACTGCTGACAAGACCACAGTGATCAGGTATTCAGCCCAACCTCTCGCTTAAGTTTTACTGATTTTCTATCTGGACTCTTGTAACGCCTAGCCGGCCTCTTGGAAGTCTCTCCAGCACCGTTCAACTCATCCAACATTCAACAGACTGCCTCGTCGTCAACCTTTCCAAATTCTCCCCCATGCCTTCAACTCCCTCCACCGGCTGCTAGCGGCTGCTTGTATCAAATTAAAAACTCTGGTGCTGGTGGATGTATGCGTAGGAACCTCCCAGACTTTAGTGCAACCTGTGTTCTGCTGTGTTTGGCCTCTTCGCCTTCCTTTCCCTACACCAACCTGCTCAAGTCCTCTTCCTCCTGGCTTAAACTCCCATGTTTTTTTATTAGAATCATGTGATGATATCCCCTCTGTGCCCACTTAACTCTCATTTCATTTCTCTTTCAGTTCCCTTCCCTTACCGTTTTATGATCATAGCGGTATTTTAAGGGCACCGGCTCTTATTCTTGGTGCAGATAAGAGTGTCAACTAAATGCTCAAAATGCAAAATATAAATGTGCTACAATTACATTTGATCACACTGCAGAAATTCATCTTTAACCGGGCTAGTGTTGAGGTTACGGTTGTAATAGCGATATTGTGGTAGTTTGCCGATTCCTGCAGGGAAACTCTGTTCACTGGCTCTATTCATAGACAAGCAGGTCAGAGTGCAGGAGCAGCAACAGATCAGTTCCCACAGAGCTGGTAGAGGTTCAGTGTCTTGGGGGCAACACAGAGCTCCACCGGGAGAACCTCTAATTTTACTAGCAACCCTGGAGGGTTAGGTCGAGAGCCAGGATAACGAGATTCTTGTCGAAATACAAAAATAAATTGTTAATCTGTGGTTGTCCATTGAGAGTTGGCATGGCATGATAGCTGTTTTGCTGCACAATATTAACACTTTAACTACATACATCAGGTTTTATAATCAAGAAATTATATATAAAAAGATATATTATTAAAGAGTTTTGATAAGAAAATACATATAATATAATACTTATTCTCTGTGGTTGTTGAAGATGTATTTATTTACTCTCAGAACTAAGTAGTGCTGAAGTTTGCTCAACGTTGGTCTGTCTAAATGTTTCACCCAGAGCTCCCAGGGTCTCCCAGTCATGTGTCCATACTGGTGACCAGCACATCCTCTCTGTTTGTGGCAATCAAAGAGCCAGAAGGGGACAACATGGGGCTCATCACCCGCTACAGAGGTAGGTGGTGAATAACAAGACTTTAATAATAATATTATAGATGGAAGGATGGATAGAGGCAAATTAAAGGGGACATATCATGCTTATTTTCAGGTTCACACTTGTGTTTTAGGTTTCTGCTAGAACATGTTTACATGCATTAATGTTCAAAAAACATTATTTTTCTCATACTGTCTATCTGTGAATATACCTTTTTTCACCCTCTGCCTGAAACGCTCCGTTTTAGCGCCTGTGTCTTTAAGCCCACCCTCCCAAAAAATACCTGATTGGCTTGCAAGGAAAAATATGGTGCACCTTTGTAGGGCTGTACCCGAATCAGATTTTTTAAAATTTGACTCAGATTTAGATGTTCGATACGATGCTTCGACTATTTGTTCTTTTTTTCCCCTACATATAGACTATCTGGCAATTAGAAAATCCATTGGCCTGAGTCTCAGTGATGATTTCAACTACATTAACATAGTCAAATGCGGTCCGCCACAGTTTCACAACGAACGAAAGTATTTTTACACTTCTCAACCAGTCGGGTCCACGCAGTCTGTCAGGGGGGATTCACCTCGGCGGTTCAGGGCCGTGCTCTCGGCTTGGAAAGTTGAAGGTGGCTCGCAGCTCCGGCCGTGATCTTTGCAGCACCCCTCGCCCGTACCTCACCAGTTCCTGGGGCCGGGGTGCTTGCTGTGCTCTCTCTCCCTGCTGGAAGGGACGGGGCTCTGTTAACCGGGGCGGACTGTCCTCAGTGCGAGGGGTCTGCGGCGATGTCAGCAAACCGCCCGACCCATGTTGAAAAGAATTCCATCTCGTTTATCATGCTTGGGTGTGACTTTTTTTGCTGTATCGTCACCATTCATATCTATACAACCAATGTGTTTATGATTAATTTGTTTACAAGAGCAGAAAATTGTTAACAAGAGCACAAAGTTCTTCATAGATCTAGCCTCTTAAGAAAACAAGACCCGGTCAAAACCGAGTATATGGTCAGTCTGGGAATTTGTGGCTGAATTGTTACACAAATAGTCAGTGGTCATGTCTATAATGTTAAATCCAGCGGGACACTAAGGAACGCGCTGCTGCAGTCAACTGGCCGTTCAAGCGGTGATGTACCCCCACCGTGGAATGCCCCTGATTGGTTGGAACAGGAAAACAACATAGCCTGCTCGTAAACTTTGTTATTTCATCCAAACAATCCACCAAAATCTACTTCTAAAAACATTTTAAAGGAGAAATAAGCGATGCCACTGCTGAATCTCTTTTCATTTTAGAACTACATCACCTAGTTTGACAGCCTGGTCCAAGTTTCGTGAACCGGACGCATCACACTGGACAGTCTCTTTTGCATAAAGAAATGTTTCTGCCTTTCTATTTTGAAAGAGCATAGGCAAATGAGGAAACTCCAACACTCGGACGACCAAACGTCTAACTTCAGTTTTGCGTTTGTAGGGCTGGCCCTCTGCGGTCCAGGCAAAAACCCGACGGCTCGACTTCAAGAATATCACGTCGTCACTGACGATGATTTGACTGATCGACTTTCAGGGGGCAGCCCTACATTTTTGCAAAGGTAGTTCTCAAGCTGTGGGCGATATATTCTAATGAGCCTGCATGTGACATAGGAAGGGGAGCCAAATCTGAATGGCTCGTTGAATCACGTTTTCTGATCGGCAGCCCACAAAAAACGGACTGGGTTGGTCTTATTTCACAGTTTGTGTGTTGGCAGGCACTCCATATACTCAAATGTATTTGCAAAAGCACCGAATAAGTGAGTTTTTCATCATATGTCCCCTTTAATAATATAGGAAGCATGATCAAAACATGAAGCAAGACATGATGGCTAAATATAGGAATAATATAATCAAGGTCTCACACATCATTTAGGCTGACAGGTATAAAAGCTTTATATTTATGTCTCCCGTTTGGCTTCTCTGTTTTTGCTACTTAGTTTTACAGCTACATCATACTTCGCAGCCAAGGCTAGATTAAGCTCAGGTACAGCAAGTTCCCAAAACTGTAAACACTCAAATCCTTAGTGATCCTCTATGGGGGGGCTTTGAGTAAAACCAGAGAATAATCTGTCATTGAGTTTGTTTTGTGTTCACAGTGGAATGGAGCACCTCAGCCAGCTTCAAACGCGTCCTTGGCTCAGCCCAGGTTACAGAGACCAAGAACCCATCCTATAGCATCAAGGGACTCACAGCGGTAAGTCATGCAGTACCTTCACACACTCTGCACACATAGTTAAAATGGTTTAGGGATATGCAATCATGCAGACAATACACACACATTAGCTCTAGAGCTTCACACAGACTGTATTCATTGCGCCCCAATCATCCCTGACTGTGCCGAACCACTTCCCATAAGAGAGCACTTATCCCACTCAACTGCCTTACTTAACCAGATGAATTAATAATGACAGCGGTGTGCGATTTCTTTGTCCCGGGAATGAACGATTCATAAAGGTTAATGCATGGTGATAATTTGGCGGTCTGGTGCTTCTCCAAATGCAGGGAGCGCATTACTTTGTAAGAGCGAGCTGCTACAACGTGAAAGGATGGGGCCCGCCTCAGTGCTCCTCTCCAGTCAGCGCTGCCCCCTCCAGTGAGTATACCGAACTGCACACTTTGATGAATGTGGACTTGCTACTTTGAAAGACCTCCATTCTTTTTCTCTCTGTCCGCGTGTAATGAAATGACTTGGCTGACGTCAAGCTTGATGTGAAAAAATGGAATCCACTCACGGCTGGTAGATTAATGAATTATTAAAACGTGGAATTAAAGATGTCACTGCGAGTCAATGGGCCTTTTACCCGTGCTTTGAGTTTGAATCGGGCTCATAATCTCTCTTGCATGCCATCCACTCTCTCTCTTGCTGCATTACTTGCCGTTACTTTCCACTTTATACTGTGAAATGATGCAAAAATTGCTACGAAATGGAGAAAAAAGGCTAGAAATATTCATGTAAATCCACGAGTAAGTGATATTAGGTAAAGTAGTGATATTCAACACGTTGCAGTGTCAATTTAACTTGAACGTTAAAAGGAGACGTCAGCAACTCTGAATGAATCAGCATTGAAACGAGTCCCAGCACACAGATGGTCTCTCATGCAATCTTTCTTTTGCCTCCTGATCACAAAGACAGGAGGAAAAAGCCGCACTCAGGAGTCGCTCGTAAATGAGTTCTTGATGTCGTCAATGATTTTCCCCTAATTGCGTAAAAATGAAAGCAATGATTTGTTTCTCTCTTTCTCCCCACGCAGGTTGGAGAGAGTGCATCGGCGTGAAGTCGCAGTTCAGAAATCACGAGGGCCTTGTGAGGAAACTGCTGGAAGACGCCAGAGAACAGCATTACAGAGGGTTCTGCATAGGTAACAGCGGGTCTTTCTGGTGATGCAACTTTGCTGCAGTTGCTGTAAAGCGAGCGCAAATGAGTCCATGAAACTAAATGTATTTATCACCACGTTCACTAGATTTTCAGTCGCAATGAAAAAACATGAACCACCAAGTCCCAATATTCTTCCATTATTTTTCTATTAAACGGGACCTATTATGCTTATTTTCAGGCGCATACTATTTTGGGTTATTACTAGCATATTTACATGCTTGAATGTTCATACCTCTTTTCACCCTCCGTCTGAAAAGCCGTAGGTGTACAATAGTTTTGACCTTGTTTTCTGTTGTACTTGTCTTAATCAAGAGATTCCCAAGTGTCAGAAAACATAATGAACATTGAGGACATCAAAACATAAATTGTTATGATGTTTCGTAAGGATCTGACATGCTGGCAGAATTGTATTCCTGTTTTATACCATTTTATATCAGCAGCATGCACTGCTATCAACTCTTTTCATAACAGAGAAAATCATTTCACCACCCTCCCCCATTTCAAATAGCTTGTGAATGTACTTTAGCAGATAAAGTGATTCTCATCCTGACTGATCCTCCTCTCCTCCGCTCCACAGAGAGCTCTAAGCCCCAGAGTCCCAGCAAGCGTCTGTCTGTGTCTCGAGGCATCAAACAACTGTTCCAGTCCGCCACAAAGTTTGTTCGTCTCCTACAGAGGTAGGGCTCCATCTGTCTTACCTGTCCCACGGTGCCTTGAGGGTACGAGGGAGTAACGGATTAAATGTGACGCGATTACAACAGTGTAGACTACAAAGTCCAAACTCGTACCTGTTACGGTTATTAAAAAGGAACAGTAGTCACATTAAAGCTGCGGTAGCCTCAAGATAAATGAGGCAGGAACGGGATGATGTTTGAAATCACTGAACTGTTGGAAGTGACTGATCAAGGCTCAGTGGACCACACTCTGCCAGTGGATAAACGGGGCAGCTCTAAGGTAGAAAAGGGTGTAGCTGCATGAATAGCAACCCCAGCATGGCTTTAAAAAGGTGGTTGAACACAACATAGATTACTCAAAACTAGTTTGAAAGAAAATGCTTTTTGAATGTAGACATATACATCATTTGCATAAGGTGCAATAACGTTAAAAAGATAGTTCATGTGTTTTGAAGTGAGGTTGTATGAGGTACTTATCTATAGTCCGTGTATTACTTACAGTAGATGAAGGTCGGCACGCCTCCAGTTTGGAGAAGAAGACAGGAGTTACTGCACGGGAGCAAAGCAATGTACTGCTGTGGACGGGGCCGGCAGCAAAACTTATTTTAGACACCTAAAAAAATCTATATCAGTTTAAGTGTACGCTATATTTAGAGTATTCGCTGGTTTCCCTTGCTGTGAGACAGCTATACAGTCTATGTTTCCAACGGGGAAATTAAGCCGTTACCTATGCTCTCGCCAAAGCCACCAGACTCCATTGAAGAAAGCAGTAATTTTACATTACAGAACACAGGGGTTGCTGGTCTACCACTGCCCCAATCGGTTAGTTTGTTTGTGTTATTGTGTGACTTCGGTTAGTTCGGATTCACCAAAGTCAATCGTTTTGCCAGGTAAAATTACAGTTTTTTTCAATGGAGTCTGGTGGCTTTGGCGAGAGCATAGATGGATCCAACAGCTTCAGTTCCCCGTCGGAAACATAGACGGTCTGAAGTCAAGGTAAAGTGGTGAAAATATTCTGAATACAGCGTACACCTAAACCATTTTTTTAGGTGAGCATTTCTTTTAGGTGGCTAAAATGTGTTTTGCTGCCAGCTTTGCTTCTGTGCGGTAACTCCTGTCTGCTTCTCCAAACTGGGGGTGTACCGACCGTCATCTACTGTAAGTGTTATTTACAGTTGACAGTGATAACAGCACGATCTGATTATTAATGTATTTTGTTTCTTACTTGGACTATCATGTTGGTCTGTGGAAATTAATTTCATTTGGTATGTCCTGTATTGGTCTCATTAGGGGCGTGTACCTGGCTACTGTGTTCTACCACAAGGAAAACATCCTGGTGACCGCTGAAGATCAAATCCCACTGGTGGAGATCCAGTGCTGCTCCACCTCCATCACCCAAGACTTTCTCTGGTTTGCCAAGGTAAACTGTCAGTAGAATACATAGACATAAGACATTAACGCTGTTGGTAACTTGTAAGTTAATAAACACGTAGTCAATTAATTGTTCTCGTAATCAAACACAGACAAAGACTTCCATTGTGTTATTTATCGATTCTATAAATTTAATTATTTAGAATGAAGGCTATGGAGTTTTCTGTGTGTTAAAAATTGTTTTTTTTTCTTATAGTTGTCCTGTGCATGGCAACAAGTGCCCTGGCTCCAGCAGGCCCTTTCCTCTGCTCATTCATCTCCCTCCTCCCTCCTTCAGAACAGGCACAACATTTTAAGAGCCGTTTCCCAGCTGCAGGTAGGAAGTTAAACCGTGCACACAGCCCGATGAGAGGCATCAAAATGGGTTAATTGCTATTTTGATTACCTCTTAATATCTCTTCTTCCTCCTTCGCTTCTCACTGGTGCCTTGCTTCCCGATACCCCCAGAACCTTCTTCACTGCATTAATCCTTTATATTCTCAGATTTATTCATGTGCATGTTTCTGTTTTACATCTCAACCTTTCTCTGCCTTCAGTCTTCCCTGGGAACAATGGACCTGGGCCAGGTGTACTACGAACCTCTGAAAGACCGGCAGGGCAACGTCTTACTAGTGACTCTGAAGGAGTTTCCAAAATCGCCCAGGTGAGAAGGAGTCTTTTGTTACATTCTGCTAATCCCTGTCAGACTATTGTTCTGTCTCCTGCAAAGGGCATCAAACGAGACTTTAAAGGGGGCATATCATGAAAAACCCACTTTTTCAGTGCTTGTTCGCATACATTTGGGTATCTGGAGTGCCTACTTACCCACAAACTGTGAAATAAGACAACTTAGTCAGTTTTTTTGGGCTGCCTAGATCAGAAAACATGTGATTCAACAAGCCATTCAGATATGGCTCCCGCTCCTATGTCACATGCAGCCTCATTAGAATATATTGCCCCCCATCTGATGCCAGACACACACTACACGAGAATCAACCCCATTTTGGCCCGATGCCCCCCTCCTGACAATCGTCAGCAAAGCCCAGATTTTTTGATGGTTCTAAAGATTATCTATCCAGATATTCCTTTGGTGTGAGGTTTGTTAAGAGTTTTTTTTACATCCCTCGATCGGCTCGGAAGTTCATCCTGGCCACACCGATTTCAAATCCTAGATGTTAAACATGTTCAATATTTACGATCGGATATCCTGTTGTGTGTGGGGAAACCCGAGGACAGCCGATGATGCAGTCACATCAGTTAAGATTTTAAAAAATCTTTTAGTGTGGACCAGTCTTGAGTTTCTCCACCCACAGCTTACTACCTTTGCAAAGGTGCACCATCTTTTTCTCGCAAGCCAATCAGAGCAGACTGGGCTTTTTGGGGAGGGAGTCTTAAAGAGACAGGCGCTAAAACAGAGCGTTTCAGACAGAGGGTGAATGCAGGTATATTCAGACAGACACTATGAGAAAAATAATGTGTTTTTTGAACATTAAAGCATGTAAACATGTAGAAACCCAGAATACAAGTATGTGCCTGGAAATTAGCATGATATGTCCCCTTTAACTTCAGTCGTCTGTTTGAAGGACAGTCCCCAACTCACCACTCAGCTGCCTAAACATTTTCACCGCATTGAATTTTAAATCAGACTTTATCAATCACCCAAATAAGAATCTCCCTTGCCTAACGGAGATAATAGCCTAATCAATCAGCAGTCTGGGCTTGCTTAGCACAAATGCATAATGATGTTTTCAGGATATCTGTTGGTTGTGTTATACTTGCTTTATTAAACTAATATCAATTAATCAAACTGAGTTTTCATTGGTGGTTCCATGTGGTTGCATTTCATATTTACCGTTTTCTTGCCTGCATTGCTCCAAGCCCTCCTGACCCTCCGCTCCACTGGATGCCCCTGGCTCGCCTGGAGAAGAACCGCAGCAGAACTCCTCTGCTGCCGGAGCCCACCGCCATGGACATGCTTTATGACCAGCTCAAGGTGAACCTGGTTTTGTGTCTGTGTGAAAGAGAGACACATAGAAAAAAGTCGTAGAGCAGTAGATATGTGCAGCAGAATGTATTGAGCACTGAGTGTGTAGTGATTAAGTGTATATTGACTTTCCTGACTTGATCATTGAGCCATGTTTTCCTCTTTTGTGCAACTCAAATAACCCAGAAAATGCAATGGAATTAATCTAGCAAGCCCAAAACAAATTAAAAACAAAATTAGACACTGCATCTAAACACTACATCCTATTAACATCTCTTAAAATCCCCAACGCCTTGCCTGTTCGTCTCTGTTCTCCAGGAGAAACTATCCCTCCACAGGCACAGCATTCAGTTGGCCAAGCCGGGTCTGTACGTGGGCATCCTGAAACTGTGCAGCTCAGTGGAGCAGATCAGGGTGCTGGTGCCCCAGAGGCTACCCAATGTCCTCTGCCACACACGGGTCCGGCACAACGCCCACGTCTCCAGGTAACGCAGTCTGAACGTGTGATTTACTGAGCCAGCAAGGCCCATATTGGAGCTCAACATACTTTATTTTTGCTGAGCATTTTCCAAAGCATACCATACCACAAAATCCAAATGCTTTAAAAATGATATTTCAAATGTGGCCCCTGCTTGCAACTACGTCACCTTACAATAATATCACATTAAACCAATCCAAAAACGTGAGAATTGCTTTGGAAACTGGTCTGCCTGAACATAGAGTATATGCAATTAGTAGTTAATGGGCCACAACATGCAAAGCTACTAACCCTGCTTACTTAATATGCCTTTTACAGCAGTGTTTTGTTAACTGCATCATCATTGTGTGACAGAGAGGAGTGGGAATGGCTTCAGAGTCACGTTTACACCGCAGCCAATGACAGCGTTCCCGACCTGTTGAGCGGCGAGGACGAGAGCGTGATGGAGAGCAGCGGGCTGGTGGAGTTCGTCATGTCTCTGAGAGCGGCAATCACACATCTCCTGACGAAGCTCAACATCCCCCTCTATAGGGTAAAAAAAAGGTTCAATGATGTGAAGAATTGTTCAGAAAGGAGAAGATTATTATTAAGTGTCTGAATTTATACTATTCTACCATTACACTGGCAGTCCAGTGGGTAAAACGAATGCAGGCATTATTGAAGTTCAGTTTAACATTAACAGGTTTTCATTACACTTGGACATATTTGTGTGTCTGTGCCAGGCGTACCAGTATGGTGTGTACACCCGGGAGCTGCTGCAGTTTGGAGACAAGATGTCCATGCTGCTGCTGCTGCCTCCCAGTGAGGACTTCAGCTCCAGCTACTGGCCTCTGATGGGGACCAAAGAGCCGGGGCTCACCATGCCCCTGCAGATCTTTGAGCTGGGTAGGTGGAGAACTATAGTCGCACAAGTTCATCGATACGGGAGTGCTGCAGTGCTGAGAGCGAGAGAGCCTAAACAACAAGGGGGAGCTAGGCTAAAGCATAAAAAACTGTGATTCATTAAACTGGGACCACTGAGGACCTTGAGGATATGATAATGGCAGGGTAACCTTCTTTTACTAAGAACAGCATGGAGTCCTGGGCCCCGTTTAAAGGTGACCTATTATGCTTTTGTGCTTTCCCCCTCTCCTTTAGTGTGTTATATAGTTTTTTGTGCATGTAAAAGGTCTGCAAAGTTCAAAAGTCCAAAGTCCACACCAAAAGGAGTTCCTGTCCCCCACAGAAACTCTGCTCCTGAACTGCCTAAAACGCCTTGATTGAAGTCCCGCCTTTTCTTCCGTAACGTGGTGATTTCACCAAGTAACACATTTGCATAATACCTGCCTAGCAGCTAGTTTGGCACGCCCTCAGATAAAGCTAGTTAGAGCAGAGCTGGAGCGGAGTCTGAAGAGTTTGGTTCAGTTGACCAATCACAACAGAGTGGGCCAGCTGACCAAAGCAGACTGGGCTTTTCGGAAGGGGGTAGGGCAGGTGCTCAAACGGAGCGTTTCAGACAGAAGGTGAAAAGAGGTGCAGCAGCACAGCTGGTATGAGAAAAATAAAGCGTTCTTTGAACATCAAAGCATGTAAACATGTTCTCGTAGAAACCCAAAATACGAGTATGCACCTGAAAATGAGCATAATAGGTCCTCTTTAAGTTGAGAAAAATAGCAGCATCACATAAAAACAAAGTGGCAAAAAGTCTTTTCATTTTATCTCATTAAGATCAATAAAATTGTCTCATCTTAAAAGGAACTAAAGTAAAGAATTTTAGATACCCCCAAAAGATAAGCCATGCAATGCATTTCAATAGTTGCCAATTTGGTTGTATAATATGTGTAAAGCACACTGAGGTACAGTATTTGATCTTTTGGTCTTTTGAAGATAAGTCACTTCTTTTGTTTTTCCTGATCTAATTAGGCCTTTGATCCTCCTTTTCATCCATACTTTAGAGTCTCTAATTTAAATCCATCTTTTCTTTTGACCCTTCTGGTAAATTCCCACGCTAAAGGTTTGATAAAGAGCACTAATGAGCTCTGAGGCTTTCTCTCTCTCTCTCTCTCTCCCTCTCTCTCTCTCTCTGCTTTAATGTAGTGATTTGTCTTTCCTCTCATCACCAGTTCACTTTTGGACGTATGAACGGGACTTCCTGTCCCAGTACTGCCAGGCCTGGGTGAGGATGGAGGTGGACACTCATCTGGCCCAGCAGGCTCTGCGGGAGGCGCTGGACACCAAGGAAGTGCAGGAAGCCCGAGAGCGCCTGAACCACATCACTGAGCTTTCCCATGTAAGATCATGAAAGCAGAAACATAAGCGGAAAAATTCTTTTTTGTCTGCTTTTCTTTTTATACATCTCTTCTTCTGTGATTCATATGGGTTTAATGAGGGAAAATAAAAGGAATTGAAGGGCTTTACTCCACCCATCAGTGTATTTGATCAAATGTAGCTGCCCAAATATATTGTATTTTTGAAAATTTCACTTAATCACCAGGAGGACATGTGTTGTAGACATATTTTTTGACTATAAAAAGGATGACTTAATGTGAATTTGGTTGGACTTTAGCTAATTCAACTCACAGTTTCTCTGTTGCCCTTTATTTTCTTGTTTCTTCAGCGTTTGGATGTGGTGTGGAGGGATGCCCGCTGGATTATGGACTGCCTGCAGTGCGTTCGGTCAAAGCAGTGGGTGGGGGCGGTGCCTCTGGGCTTGGTGATGGGAGGAGACCCGCCGCCGCGCCCCGACGGTGAGGAAGAGGAGGAGAGCTTGACCGCCAGACTGACGTGGCCCCATCGGATACAAGCACAGAGAGCCATCGCAGGTACGATGATGATGTGGGTGTAGATAAGCACCTATCAAATGATATTCCAGCACAATTTTCAGGATTGAGACAGCCCCATGGTCCCAATTTGGTTATATTATGCTCATTTTCAGGTGCATACTTGTATTTTGGATTTCTAGTAGAACTTGTTTACATGCTTTAATGTTCAAATAATGCTTTATTTTTCTCCTACCGGCTGTGCATCAGCATTTCTTTTCACCCTCTGTCTGAAATGCTCTGGACTCTGCTCCAGCTCCGCTCTAACTAGCTTTGTTTGAGGGTATGCCAAACTAGCTGCTAGGCATGTATTATGCAAATGTGTTACTTGGTGACATCACCATGTTACAGAAGAAAAGGCGGGACTTCAAGCAAGGCGTTTCAGGCAGTTCCGTAGCATTGTTTCTGTAGGGGAGAGTAAAGCGGGGTTTATGCTCACCATAGTGAAGCAGGCGCGAGGTGCATGCAGCAGAAAATTACGTCATCACGGCTTTCTCATGGTGCGTGAATGCTCCACAAATTGTCGCGCTGCTTGGTCATGCACCTCTGAATTTTTGTAACTACGCACCCACTGTGCGTGTTGCGCCTTTCATTTCGACATGGACCCCTTCGAAGGAAGACTGGTCGAGCAGGTTTTTGCCTGTACAGACAGTCACATGTCATTAAATTCTTGGAAAGCAATAGGCAACACACAAGAAGAGGCTTTTTGCTGCAGGCTGGGAAAATATATGAGAGATCGTTTTGTCAAAGCAAAAAAAAAAAAAAGGCCTCATGGAAAGAGTGGCGACCCGAGGGGAAGCACTGAGAGACGGAAAATAATTTTGACTTTGAGGTAAGCGACAGTAATAATTAAAGTTCACAAATGCAATGTTTGGCGGTACGTCGGTGTTCACTACTGTTGCCAGGCAGCCTACTTTCCTTTCAGGTATCACTCATTGACTTCTTACTTATCCACAGAATATTTTGTTTCTACGCCCTCTGGCATTTTGGAGCATATTGCAACGAACAACACGCTGAACATAAACGCCTCTGTGCATGCCCGTATGCATCTACGGAGGCCCGCGCCACGGTGTCGTGCGCGAGTATAAACAAAGCTGAACTCCCTTTGGCGTGGACTTTGTAACTTTGCAGACCTTTTGCACACTAAAGGAAAGGGAAAAAGCACAATAGCATAATAGATCCTCTTTAAGATTTTAATTTCTTTTTGTCTTCCCATTTCAGAGTGTTTAGTCAGTGCGACTCCACCAAATGTCGTCTCTGCCGAGATCGCCGCTACATCAGGAATCCTGGCTGTCCCTGAAGAGGCAACGCTGTTAATGGAGGGCGTCGCGAAGGGAGGATACCCCGTAGACATCACCGCCCAGTCAACTGTGGACTTGACCGCCATCGGCCCGTCAGAATTGGGATGTGCAAGCGCTTTGCTCGAATCTGGACTAGAGCCTGGTGCTGTTGCACAGTTTGAAGGGGGGTTCACAGTTTTGGACACACAGGAGTCCTACAGCAAGGAACAGGACTTTCCTTCCAGCATCACTGAGGTAATCCGGCCGATGGAGATGGCAGAGCTGGTGGACATCTTGCCCACGCTGAGTCTTATTGAGGAGGAGACCCCCAGTGGCCCGTCTACACCGTCAGTAATGGATATGCTAGAGAGCTTTGGATTTGGGATCGGTGAAAGCAACACCTTCTTTGACTTGGAGAACTCAGCTGGATGTCTGTCACAGCCTAGCCTGCACTGTAACAGCAGCAGTAGAGTGAGAGAGACGCACTGTGAGAACACAGACATGTCTGCCTCTCTCGCCACGGTGAACGCCACAGGTGGTGACGTGCCTGTTCTGAGCTGGGATTTTCCTCCAGAGGATACAGACACTCAGCAGGTTCCCAGCAAGAAAGCGTCCTTTCCATTGAGAAACCAGGTGGGGTGGGACAGACCCGCCGACAGTTCATCCTGATATTGACTCAAGCACCAGCCTGCTTCCACCTTGTGTCAATTTAAAACCAAATCAGTAGGCTGCAGCACAGTTGATTTACAGTTTTTTGGGCTTGGAAATGACATTTTTTTCTTTGTCAGTCAGTGTCCAACTGCCTAGTTAATATTAACTGCTGTGGAGGAAAATTCAAGGAACATACAAGAGATAGATACAACTTCATCTAACACACGATTTATGTTGTTTGCACATATCTGGGCCTGTAGTTTCTCTTTTCTAAAGTTCAGTCCATTAGAGCAGAGGTTTTCAAAGTGTGAGGTGGGCCTCCCCAGGGGGATCCAAACACTTTCAGTGGAAGGCTCAGTGAATATAAGTGAAAACATATTACATTAGTTATCAAAAGATCATAGGTCTCTCGGGGGAATTTGACTGTTTTTCCCACTTTCCCAGTGTCAAAAACTAATAAACCCTTAGGACAGACATTGTTTTAGGTATTTGGTGTGGTCTGAAATTATGTCAAACAGCAATAATATACTATCTTGGCTCAATTGTCGAGTGTCTATGGGATCAAATAACAATCATAGGGCAACCCCCTCTTAGTCGATTAGCTGACTAATCGGTCGTTTTGGACTTAGTCAACTAAGATTTCTTTAGTCGATTAGTCATTTGTAATGTTTTTTTTAATGCTGAATTTCTTACTACTACTATTTCCTCTTAATGGCATCTACAAGATTTCACAGACCAGAGGAAAACAACCAATCGGAGCCGAGCTGGAGCCTTGCCGTCTCTGAGCAGCTGTCAATCACTCACGAACTCTGATCAAACGGTCAAACTAGGCAGCACTGATCAAATATGAATCAATATTCTGTTACTGTAATGCCCATTTCTCGCCTCAAATGTTTTCAGAATCATCTTGTAGTGTACTGTTTAGCTGTAAAATGAGAACGTTTTTGACCCAGCAGCCATGTTGAGATCTGTCAAGGAAATACCAAGCACCGCCCACCAGCCGGAGCACAGCCAATAGGAACGCTCTCACTGAAATGACCTGTGATTGGCCAAAGTCTCCCGTCACGGGCTATTTTTTTACTAAGATTGTTTTAAAGCCTGAAAAAAGAGCCATGATGAGGTGCAGAAGTGTAGTTTTCTCTTAGAACATTTGAATTACAATATGCTGAAAGATTATTATGGACAATGATGCCAAAAAAATCTGCCTACTGAAGCTTTAAAGTGTGATTCTTTGTGGAGAAACTCAGTTTCACAGATTAAATCAACTGATAGATAAAGTCGTACGGGTGTTAGCCGTCTAAGAATTTTTTTTGGTCGAGGACAGCCCTACATAATCATGATCCCATAGGCATCCAGGAATTGAGAGAGACTAAGTAAGAAAGTAAGGGTGGGTGGCGGGGGGGCTCCTTTTTCCAAGCGTTGTCTGAGGGGAAACCCACAGTCTCAAACTTTGAAAACCCCTGAGTTAGAGCTTATAGTGTGGAAAAACTAAGCTATAGTAGTTTTTATGACTTGAAACTCCATCACTCACTACAGCACCAAGCAACATTGCTGCTTGATGGAGCTGGTAAACAAACTCATTAAATGCATACTGTTGCTTTGCAGTCTATAACAAGCTGTTATACTGTATGTGTAATTGAATCGTTGTGTTTCTTTTTGGTTTACCTGTGTGCCCTTTTGGCGTACCATAACAGTAGCCAGATTAACTGCTGTCGGTCCTACCAGTTTGCCAGTTCTGATATCTGAGTTCCGCTTCAGAGAGAGAAGAAACGCAATTCAGGCAAGAAAGTAAAGACAGAGACAAAATGTGGGTGCTGCAAGAAAACCAAACTCAAGATGTCAACTTACAAGTTGTGAGAAGGACGTAGAGGATGATTTCCTCTTCAGTTTCTTCTTTTCACAGATGGTTCTTCACTACAAAGGCCCATTCAAAAACAGGTTCTCAAACGTTTCCGTTATTTGCCAGCATTTGCCTACTATGTAGCATACACATTACAACAAATGATTTCTGGGTCTCAGTTTGTTAAGGAGTGTGCAAGCCATTCAAATTCACACATTCATGTAACTTCTTTTATGGCTTTGGTGGAGATTTGACCTTACACTGTTGCATCTGTATTAACTGTATCTTTACCTCTTCCTGCATAGCATCCAATCAACCAGAGATTGAACTACAGCAGAGGAAACATGCAGACTTGTTAAATGTTTTGAGAGTAACCAGAGAAAGAGAAGGAGGGAATTGTGCTGATTTGCATGAAGACTTTAGGAGAGGGATGCCTTAAAAGGGGACATATCATGAAAAACTCCCTTTTTTTCCAGTGCTGGTGCACATACATTTGGGTATCTGGAGTGCCAACCAACTCACAAACTGTGAAATAAGACACATGAGAACTTGAGAACTACCTTTGCAAAGGTGCACCATATTTCTCCCACCAGTAATTACAGTCCGAGGGGACAGTCCAAGCATCACGGTCCTAGGAACCGGTGAGGTCCAGGCGAAGGGTGCTGCAAAGCTCACAACTGGAGCTGCGAGCCACTTCACTCTGGGCCTTTCCAAGCAGAGAGCCAGTCGTGGTGCACTGTGGCGTACCATGGCGCATCGTGGCGCACCAAGGCGTCCTCGCCCTGACCCTCATTATATCATTAATGTTTTTGTGTTCATTAGGAAACTGTGGTGGACTGCATTTGACTGCATTTGACTATGTTAATGTAGTTGAAATCATCACTGCAACTCAGGCCAATGGATTTTCTGTCAGATAGTCTATATGAAGAACAAAAAAAAAGAAATGCTGAATCTTCATATTGAACATCCAAATCTGAATCAAATTAAAAAAAATAGGATACAGCTGAATAGAACAGAATAGCTTTTCCTTGCAGCTCAGTGTCTTTCAACAAAAGTCCATATACTGTATGTCCCCTCTCCCTAGTGCTCCAGTGTTATTCTGAAGTCTTACACAGACTCAATACTCAACAAAATGTCATGGATGCAAGCTAAGGCAATCACACACACACATCACCAAGGCTAATATCACTAACAGGCACTCACACAACACACACACACACTTGTGTGTTACTGCACAACTTTGCACCTCATGCACAGCAGGTCTATCTCAATATGTCCTTTGACATGTCATTGCAGGGTAAACACAGGTGTAATTAATAACATTAAATATGGCTCTGTTCCATTTAGGTGTGCCAGGACCCTGGTATAGTGTATGCTGGTTCACTGGACTGGCTGAGACAAACTAAATAGAATGGGACCATAATTAGTTTGATTAATTACACCTGTGTTTACCAGCAAACATAGAAACATATTCTATCTTACCTTGAAAAAAGAACGGACTACAGAGGCCTCGGCTCAGCTTCTATTTCCCTACTTGATGCGTACTGAGACCGAATTTTTAACCGAGTGTAACCGTGATGTCGAAGCAGAAAACAATCCAGATTGTACGGAGTAATGTTAGGGCGGTCATTATGTATTAAACTGTTAAGTGGGTTGAAACTGCCCAAACTATTGTTGTTATAAATCCTATTAAATACTGTCTGCTTTCACATACTGCTGTAGTGTGTATTTTTGAGGTGGTTTGCATTTCTTAAATGTCTGTTTCTTGTGTAAAAAGAGGAACGAATCAATGTCTTTTCAGTTCAACATGTTAAAGTCCTGCAGGCACATGGTGCACTTCAACAGGTGTGTTCACTGATTTGACCTGATTAGACCTCTCCTCCTCAGGACTGTGTGGGCAGGTACAGAATGGGTTTGATTGACATCCTCTCACTCTCCTGTTTAAAGGCCTGATGACTCATTCTTATTGGATGTAAATCCATCATAGCTCAGTGTAGTTGTCACATTAATCACACCTCATCCTTATGATAAAGTGAAAACATGGAGACATTTATTTTGGGGAATATTAAAGGAAATCCTGCTGTGCTGTGTTCCCTGCTGTGTTAGCAATTAGTAGCCTAAACCGAGTAGATGTACTTTGTAATAACATGTATGTGATAAGGGGGGTACAAAGTGTGATATATTACATTTTCTAATTAACTTAGTGTCAACTCTTCCCAACATCAAATAGTCACTGATTAGGAGAGCAAAGCAGAACTTTATCTTTTATTTTTTTCTGAAATTAACAGCCACAATTTCAGTTTTCCCAGGTTCATTGTAGTTCGATATTAGAAACACTGCTGTTTTTAATTGTTTTCACGGAAAATATACTGACGCAATGTGGAGTCAGTGTTGACCTGAGACTATTTCCCAGCCAACATGGTTACGTGGGCCCCACATGGGTTATGCTGGGGGTACCTGGGTACCAAGTGGGTATGGGCCCAAAATAAGCATCTTATCTGGGGCCCACTTGGATCAACTAAGTTGGTCCCACGTGGGCCCCCCATGTGGGCTACCCAAGTTGGTTCTAGGTGGGTCACTAATGGGAAATTAGTGCATGGGCTCAGAATGGGTAACACAAGTAAGTTGGTCCCACATGGACTCCCCATGTGGGCTACCCGTGTGGGTCCTATTTGGGTCACTACTGGGAAATTAGTGCATGGTGCCAACATGGAAACTGTGGACAAACCCACTTACAACCCATATTTCAGGCCATGTAGTCCCCATGTAGTTCCCACATAGAACTTAAACCTGGGGCCGAGATGGGTTTTGGTTTATGTTGCCCAGATCAGGCCCATAAGACACCCAGTGTACTCCTGCATGAAACCCACAAGGGCAATTGGCACGGGGACATTATTGAACCCACGGACAATCCCATATAGGGCCCATTTTTCAGCCCATTTACCACACACATGGGCCCCACATACAGATGTTGGCTGGGTTAGAACTGTGAGTGTTCACTGCCCTCCAGTGGCCACAGCGAAGAACTACAAGGCTCCATTAATATCTACCTGCATCTCATTAGTTGTGTGATTATCGAAATAACAACAGTAACAACAGTATTGTTGGTCGCTGTATTAGTGAGGAACCGTTTGTTTTAATACCGGGTTGTCTGCTATGGTGGCCTTCACTGCATGATAACTTTAATGTATGGTGTTGTCATCATCTCAGGGTTTATAGCGCCTCTCTGCTCCTCCATGGACTGCAGCTGCTGCTCTGATGATGCTCTCTGCTGTTTGCTGCTAAATCAATGACGATTAAAAGACAGAAAACATCTCAATCACAGCGGAAATATAAGGAATCCCTATCCTGGATTTTCGGTCACTGAAAAAAAAAAATTAAGGCTTTACTGTATTTTCCCTGTTAGGATGTCGTCATCTGAAAATGCTGAGTCACATAAAGGTATGTGGATTATTACTGTTATCATCACACCAAGCTGCTGATCAGGGCTGCATTGTGCCATTTGCCCTTATGGCTACTATCTACACAAGAAAACAATAATAATCATTTAGAATATCATATAAATCAAACAACTTAATTCATAATTAATAAATCAGACCAAATATGATCTGAAATCTTATATGCTCCCATGAAAATGTAGTATTTTTTTTAGAATATCTGCTTTAAATATGCTAGATATGACTGTTATTAACTAATAATAAGGGCTGTCAATCGATTCAATATTTAATCACGATTTATCGCATGATTGTTCATAGTTAATCGCGATTAATCGCACATTTTTATCTGTTCAAAATGTATCTTAAAGGGAAATTTGTCAAGTATTTAATACTCTTATCAACATGGGAGTGGGCAAATATGCTTGCTTTATGCAAATGTATGTATATATTTATTATTGGAAATCAATTAACACAAAACAATAACAAATATTGTCCAGAAACCCTCACAGGTACTGCATTTAGCATTAAAAAAATATGCTCCAATCATAACATGGCAAACTGAAGCCCAACAGGCAACAACAGCTGTCAGTGTGTCAGTGTGCTGACTTGACTATGACCTGCCCCCAAACTGCATGTGATTATCATAAAGTGGGCATGTCTGTAAAGGGGAGACTCGTGGGTACCCATAGAACCCATTTACATTCATATCTTGAGGTCAGAGGTCAAGGGACCCCTTTGAAAATGGCCATGCCAGTTTTTCCTCGCCAAAATTTAGCCTAAGTTTGGAGCGTTATTTAGCCTCCATCACGACAAGCTAGTAGGACATGGTTGGTACCGATGGATTCCTTAGGTTTTTCTAGTTTTCCTATGATGCCGGTATCTTCACTAGCTTTAAAACTGCGTTATTATCACATTAACTTTGACAGCCCTAATGATAATATACATGTACTATGACTGTAATTTTCCCACAGCCTGTGAAGCATCGCCCCCTACATCAGAGGCTAAACCCCTGAGGATCGTCCTGTTGGGGAGGACAGGAACCGGCAGAAGCTCCTCAGGCAACACCATCCTGGGCAGGTCCGCCTTCTGGGTCAACGTCTCCCCCTGTTCTGTCACCACACAGTGCACGAGACAGACCGGGACCGTAGACGGGCGGGGCATCTCTGTGATTGACACTCCGGGGTTCTTGCACACTCACCTGTCCCCCGAGGAGGTCATGGCAGAGGTGGGACGGTGCGTTGTCCTGTCCTCCCCGGGACCCCACGCCTTCGTGGTGACCCTGCAGCCTGGCAGGTTCACCCAGGAGGAGAGGGACGCCTTGGAGTGGATCAAGGCTTCGTTTGGACCTGAAGCCACCAGGTACACCCTGGTGTTGTTCACCTGGGGAGACCAGTTGCACGGCAAACGCATCGAGGACTTCCTGGGAGAGAGCGACGAGCTGTCGGAATTTGTCAGCAGCTGCCACGGAGGCTATCACCTCTTTGATAACAGTGAACAGGACAAGACAACGGAGTGCGAGTCACAACAGGTCGTACAGCTCCTGGAGAAGATAGACAAGACTGTGGCGAACAACGGAGGCGGTTGCTATAGCAACGACATGTTCAAGAAGGCCGAGAGGGTCATCAGGGAGGCGCAAGTGAGGATTCTGGAAGAAAGAGGACACGAGGTGGAGTCCCCACAGAAGGCGGCTGAAGAGGAGCAGAGACCAGAGAGGGGGGAAGAGGAGGAGAGGAGGAGGAGGAGGGAGGAAGAGGAGGAGAGGAAAAGGGCGGAGAGGCTGTTCTGGTCCGAGCTGGTGACCGCGGTGGGGAAAGGTGCCGCGGAGGGGGCAGGGATCATGGGGAAAGACGAAGGGAAAGGGAAGGTCGTGAAGAAGGTGAAGGTGGTGGAGAGGGCGGCAGCTCTGGCAGCGTCGCCGTTCTCCATCACCTCAGCTGCTAAAGCGGTGGGAGGAGCTGTGAGAGAAGGAGGCAAGGTGTTATATAAACACAGAAAGACGTTCCTGAAAACTCCTCGTTGAATACAGCCAGTCATACATCTAGTGTAAATCTCTGTTTAACATCAGCACAATGCACAGGCACTTTCAAAACATACTGTTAAATAAGAATGCATATGTGTGTGTGTGTGTGTGTGTGTGTGTGTGTGTGTGTGTGTGTGCACACCCTGCCGAAAGGTAAACATCCTGGTGTGTTGCAGTCCATGTGTAACAAAGAACAAAGCCACACCTTTGAATTGAGTGAATTCACATGTTATAATAAAGGTAATGTCATAAAAATGGTGTGCAATTCAACTAACTGTGACTAAAACATTTGTGTCAAAAACTGGTTCATCCTTTACAGAAATTTCAACACGCTCTACTGCCATTTCCCCCTCAGTTCGGTCACAGAAACAACCCATGAAGGACTAAAACATTTGTTTGATTAAAACATTGCAGCAGTTATCTGTTCCATCTTTGGCTTCATTTAAGACATGACATATTTGTTAGCCCTGTTTTTCTCCCATGAAGAAATACATTGAAATATAAAAGAGACGACGATTAAGAGGAAATATAAAAAAAAAATAAAAGGAAAGAAATAGTTTGCATCTAATACAGTAAGCTATTCAGGGAGTGTCTGACATTACAGAACCAAAGAGGAAGACACTTTGTGGAAGATGTACAGATGATTGTAAAGGCCCCTTGATGCAAATTTGTGGTATCGGGCTATATAAATAAAATTAACTTGACTTAAAAGAGAACAAAAGTACAATATTTTTCATTAGTTTAAATCACCAGGCATAACTGAGTTTATCAAATGTGGTAGTGATTGGATAAAATGTAGGATTCTTTGACATGAAACTCGGAGAACTCTTGCAGCTTTAAAGGGATAGTTCGGGTGTTCTGAAGTGGGGTTGTATGAGGTACTTATCCATCCATAGTCGGTGTATTACCTACAGTAGATGACGGTCAGTATTTTAGTCTCCTAAAAGAAAGGCCAACCTTAAAAAAAACAAGTTGAAGTGTATGTTATACTGTTTTTACAATATTTTCACCGGTTTACCTTGCATGTCAGACACTACACAGTCGGTTTCTGGCGGGGAATTGAAGCCGTTATCTATGCTCTCCCCAGGGTAACCAGACTTCATTGAAAAAAACAGTAATTTTACCTTACAGAACACGGGAGTTGCTGGTCGGTTAGTATGTTTTGGGTTACCAATCGAGGCAACGGTAGACCAGCAACCTCTGTGTTCTGCAAGGTAAAATGACTGTATTTTTCAATGGAGTCTGGTGGCCTTGGCAACAGCATAGATGGAAAACAATGGCTTCAGTTGCCTGTCAGAAAGGGCTGTCTGACCTCAAGGTAAAGCGGTGAAAATATTCTAAATATAGCATACACTTAAACTGCTATTGATTTCTTTTAGGCCCCGTCCACAGCAGCACATTGCTTTGGTTCCGTGCGGTAACTCCTGTCTGCTTCTTCAAACTGGGGGGCGTGCCGACCGTCATCTACTGTAGGTAATACACTGACTATGCATAAGTACCTCATACAACCCCACTTCAAAACACCCAAACCATCCCTTTAACACAGGAAACACTGGATCCGAAGCTACATACAATCTACCTGATTTACAATTTTGTGGATTCAACATTGTAACAGTCTCCAAAGCCTAAAAGGGAAAGTAAAGACAAATACATAGTTTCCATAGTGTTACTCGCTCGCCTGAATTTAAGTTCCACGTACACATCAGCGACACATTTCCAGTGACACGTTTGCATCTTATGAAGAAAAAGAACCCCGAACACACATCCCAAACTTCTGATCACAACAGTGCATGTACGTACGCACACATATACTTGTAAACACACAGACTCACACACAAAGTACCAATCACACCGAAAACCAAGCTCTAGAGGCGCACACATGGTTGGTCTACAGAATGACGTCAGATCATTATAGTCCCATTGCTAAATGCATGTACAGTTGAAGGGCAGAGTGTGTGTTCAGATGCTGAGCTGTAGCTGCAGGCACAGATGGGCGGCTGAACGGCACAGACGTCGGATTTAAATGGGCATCGGCAGGCTCATCTTTCCTCTTCCTCGAAGCACTGCAGACAGGCAGCGGAGGACACAGAGGGAGAACGAAGTAGGCATGAGAACAGAGTACTCTGTTTACCAAGCACTATTTCCACTGTCTACAAACCAGATTCATACTCTTTGCTTTACCAAGAAGGATACTTATCCTCCTCGACTGGAAGAGCAGGATTAAAAGCTAATAACACAGCACACAATACTCAGTTCATTTCTCATAACCACAAGACAGCCTTCAGTAGACATGGTAATCACAAGTGTAATTAATAACATTAATTATTATGGGCCTGTTCCATTTAGGTGTGCCAGGACCCTGGTGTAGTGCGCATGCTGGCTCGCTGGAATGGCTTGTATTAATTACACCTGTGTTTATTCTACTATGACATGTCAAAGTGGGCGCTGTGAAAAGGGCCTATTAACTGTCTTGGTCAATTGTCAAGGAAAAAGACTAAACATTTGTGTATTTACGTATACTAAATTTACATTTTCTCTGTTTTAAATCAGAAGAAAATGTTAATTTGGGTGTTTTGGGCTTCGACAGACAATAACTTGTAGTCTGGTAAATTATAAAGAGCTTTTGTCAATATTTTTGATGAGGTATTTCCTCTGGAAAAGTCCAAATAGCAGCACCAGATCTATAGATTAGAACTATCCTAAGGCCTCTCCTTCTTATCTAAAGAGATCAAAGCTGAAATTAGCCACAAGTCTCCACAGCCAATAGAATCATCCACCTTTACAATAGTCCTCACTCACCCCTTGTGACGTAAAGGTAGAAGAAATCGCAGTAGAAGATGGTCTGCACGACGCCGGACACCACGGCGATCTGGTCGAAGAAGCCCTCGGTGTGGTAACGCCACACCCAGTTGGCTATGTAGAGGGCTCGGTAGAGGCCGAGGAAGAACAGGTAGTGGGTGGTGATGGACTCCGCCTCGCCGGTCTTGGTGATCATGAAAAGCTGCGGCATTATGGCCACCGCCTCCAGGAAGATGGAGAAGGTCCACAGGATCTGGATGGAATCAGAGAGAAGGAGAAACATGAGTTGACTCTTAAACTGAGGCGTTAAAAGTACAAATGAAAAGAGATGTATTGTTTGGGCGGCCTATATATATATATATGCAACATTAATGAAAACTGAACTTAAACTGACCATAAATACTTCAAGCTGCATGTTTATAAGCCATCTTATGTATTTAAACTTTTCCACACCTGGACCCAAATGTATTGAAGACACTGTCTGAGTGCTTATTTACCTCCAGTGGGGTGAAAGCATAGTTTTCCAGGAAAGACAGCCCGACGACTGGCACCAACAGGAACTCAACACGGAACGTGTCGTTGTCAGCATCGTACGTGTTCCTGAAGCGCATGTAGATCAGGTATACTGTAGCATAGGACAGAGCCAGGAACACCACCTGAGAGCAGAGTTGAATATTGATTATAAGTACATGTAAACTGTCTGATTGCTGCCTGCTTTGCATAGTTACTACATACAGTATGTGTGTGTGAAACTGGATTGTCTAACTGAGGACAAACTTAATCACCATGACTTGGTGCCCTTACATGACCTTAAGTATAAATGATACAGTGCCTATGTCTTTATATCTATACCTAATCCATTTTCCCCATTTTCTGTTAAACTCGTCTTCTTTCACTCTTAGAGAATAAGTTATTTTCCTCCATCACAAATATGTCCTGTACTATGCCTAACCATTGACTAAGTCTGGGTGGGTCCACTACAAGCCAGTTTCTTGTAATGGCCTTTCTGCCAGCTGTAGTATTTAAGCCCTTGTGTTTTCATTGAGGGCAGGTTAAGGGTCACTGTATGTGTGTAACTGCGTGTGATCAACACCTACCTTCATGACCGTGTTGTAAGGAGAGATGAAAATGGTGAACAGGTCAAGGTACCTGGTGGTGAAGACAAGTGCAAACAGCACCTGAGACTTCCCAGAGATGCCTACAGAGAGGGAGAGAGAGAGATTTAATCTCTGTTTTAATGTGCAGTCAAAGCAGATCCCCACTTTCTGCTCACAGCTCACAGATATGAGAAGAAAGTGTTGCCACAATTTTATGATTTTAACTGCAACATGAGACAGCTCTATAATGAGTTTGTTATAAAGATACAGGCTGCTGTAGAATAGGTGGAGCAGGCAGCAGATTGCTTTTGCCACGTTGCTTCCACTCCTGCAGAACCACTCAGCATTATACACACACACACACCCTCCGTAATGATATGTACAAAAACACTTCACTGTGTATTTGTGTGCACTGATATACAGCTGTATATATACTGCACAACTGCATGCATATTGTTTTAGTGAAGGTTTACAGTCACACCAGTAAGTTAAAGTGCAGTGATGTATATATACTGTACATGCATATTGTTGTATTGAGGGTGTACAGTCATACACCAGTGAGTTAAAGTGCAGTGATGTATATATACATGCATATTGTTTTAGTGAGGGTGTACACAGTCACTCCAGTTAAAGTTAAAGTGCAGTGATGTGTATATAATCTGTACATGCATATTCTTTTAGTGGAGGCACACAGTCACACCAGTGAGTTAAAGTGCAGTGATGTATATATACATGCATATTGTTTTAGTGAGGGTGTACACAGTCACTCCAGTTAAAGTTAAAGTGCAGTGATGTGTATATAATCTGTACATGCATATTGTTTTAGTGGAGGTACACAGTCACACCAGTGAGTTAAAGTGCACTGATGTGTATATACTGTATTCTGTATATGCATATTGTTTTAGTGGAGGTACACAGTCACACCAGTAAGTTAAAGTGCACTGATGTGTATATACATGCATATTGTTTTAGTGAGGGTGTACAGTCACACACCAGTAAGTTAAAGTGCAGTGATGTGTATATACTGTATTCTGTACATGCATATTGTTTTAGTGGAGGTACACAGTCACACCAGTGAGTTAAAGTGCACTGATGTGTATATACTGTATTCTGTATATGCATATTGTTTTAGTGGAGGTACACAGTCACACCAGTAAGTTAAAGTGCACTGATGTGTATATACATGCATATTGTTTTAGTGAGGGTGTACAGTCACAGCAGTAAGTTAAAGTGCACTGATGTGTACATACATGCATATTGTTGTAGTGAGGGTGTACAGTCACAGCAGTAAGTTAAAGTGCAGTGATGTATATATACTGTACATGCATATTGTTGTAGTGAGGGTGCACACAGTCACAGCAGTAAGTTAAAGTGCAGTGATGTATATATACTGTACATGCATATTGTTGTAGTGAGGGTGTACACAGTCACTCCAGTTAAAGTTAAAGTGCAGTGATGTATATACATGCATATTGTTGTAGTGAGGGTGCACACAGTCACAGCAGTAAGTTAAAGTGCAGTGATGTCAGCAGTAGCCTACCAGCACAGGACCTGGACCTCCATATCTTCAGCAGCAGGATAATGATAGCCACCAGATGTGACACGTCACCCGCCAGACGAAAGACATTCATGATGTTTATGTCCTATAACAACAACACAACTCCTCCTCGCAGGCCTATAACACGTCCTGCAGACACTACGAGGGAAAAAAAGTGAAGAGACGAAGCTATAAAAGAAGCTTTCAGCTACACACAGTGAACTCAGAGTCTGGTCGCTTGTTGGCTCGTTATCTAAACTGATGTAGATACGCAGACAGTCCAATCAGAGTCTCACTGTGTCCGCATTAGTCTGAGGAAAGTTGTTTCAGAGGAGGTGACGTGGCTGACAGCGCAGAGAGTCAAACCAGCGTCAAGCTCAGCTAGCATGCTTCAAACAATGCTTCCGGTTCCGGTTCTGATCCTTTCAAAGTAAACACCCATTAGTCAACACGTGGTGTTATGTTGAGAATTAGCCACTATAGTGTATAAAGTTGACATGTAAAATACCTAAAAAATATATATATATATAAACAATATTTTGATTGAATTTTACATATAAACATATATATAGACAGACTAACAATATTAATAATTAAATTATACAATGAAATTGTAATTGTAATGAAATTTCCACAGTAATCAAAGAAAGAGAGACATGACATCTCATGTATTTCACATATCTAACAAAGAAAACAAAGAAAATAAAAGATAAGACAAAACAAATAAATACCTCAAAGAAGAAGAACAAAAAATGAATAAGCACACAACAATTTGAACAACAGCACTCAGCAACACACAGCAGTTTCAATGTGACTGTGCTTCCTTGACGTCCAAGAAACTCCAACAAAGGTTTCCAAACATTTTCAAATTCTGCTGCTTTTCCTCTGGTCATGTATGTAAATCTCTCCAGTACAACACAAGATGCCATCTCCCTCACACTTACATGTATCGAAGGTAAATCCATTTTTTCTCCAAGACAAGGCTATCATTTAAAATACCTAAATTGATCAAGTATTTAAGGATGAGGAATATTACCTGGCGATTCGTTGTTTTAAAAGATTTTACTGTTGTATTTGGAAGGCAAAACTTCACATTTCCGGTGTTGCTTGACTCTCTGGCTGTCCTCAAGAGGTGCATCCCTTTAACAGCAGAGGGAGACAGACTGCAGGCAATAAGGAGTTACAACACACACTCTTTTCAATAGGAGGAAAATCATTGAAAAAAAGAACTGAAATGGATTTCCTTTTGTTTTCATTTAACAGAACTGAGAATTGTGTCTCTATTTCCCAGTATCAGATTACTGTTGTTCGTTCCACGAGACATATTAGGCCTATTAGAAAATTATAAGAAAATCACAAACCATTAAAATGAAGCTTTTCCATTTTATTTCCAAACATTAAAGGGACTGTTTGTAAGAATCAGAAATGCTTGTTAACAGCGACACCTGTGGCCGTTAAGTCAACGAAAGTCAGCGTCGGGCTCACGCTTGTGCTCGCTCTACATAGACATGAACGAGCATCGCTAAAAACAGTGAGGCGACACACGTCAGCTAAAACCACAATATCACTCTATATTTCAGCTGCTTGGCAGTAATGTTAGCTGATCAGACGAAGGTCTCTCCATGAATCACTGCTGATCCTAGGGTTGGCTTTTCCTGCTTCAGCCTCCCAACCGCGGCCGGAGGGAACAGGGAAGACACCGGCACCCGGTCGGAGACGATAACGTTTCTCGCTGCGGAGCCCCGTCACTTCACAAGACATGGGAAACCTCTGTTGGTCTGGAGGAGCTGCAGCCTTTATTTCTGCACAAACGTCCACTGTACATTCACTAGATATTCTCAGAGCTAAACTAAGTCTTCTGCAGTGTGGAGTGTGCGCGCATGCACATGTAGAGGTGGAGCGAGCTGAGTGAAGCCAAGCAGGCAGAGGAGCAGAGGAGCAGAGTACAGCAGAGACTCCGGCCCTGGAAACCAAAGCTACGGTCTCCCCCGCGTCCTCTGTCCGCGGCCAACACGGTTTTGCAAGACAGTGTGGAGACACTGCTTCCGTGTAGTTTGTGTTGGAGTTTTGTCTGCACAGCGTAGCCACACGCGAGCGCTCATGTGACACCGACCCGGGTGATTTATACATGTAAGAAGTTACAAACAATCCCTTTAAGGTCTAAATGCTGTTTCACAGCCCTCCCCACACTGCCAGGAATAAAGCTGGGAGAAATACTGAATCATTTATTTATTTATGCATTTAGGTGGTCTAAAAGTAGTCAAATTTATTATTATGATTTTGGGGGCATTTTATGCCTTTATCAGATAGGTCAGCATGTTGACCCCAGATCCAAGGGGTGGTATACACGGTATAGAAAGATCAATCTACCTTTAAATCCATATTAAAAATGTTAATGTTCTTCTATCTATCTATCTATCTATCTATCTATCTATCTAAATTCAAATTCAAATTCAAATAAGCTTTATTGGCAGAATGTTCAGGTTACATTATTGCAAAAGCGAAATTACATATTAATGAATAATTACATTTCACAAGAAATAATCACAATATCTATCTATCTATCTATCTATCTATCTATCTATCTATCAATCAATCTATCTATCCATCCTTTTCAGTTGTGTTTCAATGTTTTGTCTTTCCTGTTTAATGGTTTTATTATATTATGTCCAATACTTTGAATTGTGTGTGAAATGTGCTTTCCCAAAAAATTGCCTTGTCTTGCCTATTATCTTTATCAACTTTGGCAGATGGGCTGTATGAATCATACACCAATATGTACCTGTCTTCAGGTTGAGACATTAATACGCTTAATTAAATGTAATTAGATGCAAACGTGTAGTAATCAGATCATATTGAAATGATTCAGACTGATTAAATTAGCGGATTTCATTAGCAATCGTGTTTCACAGCAGACGATGAATAATTATCTGTGACAGATGGTAATTTGAAAATATCTCATCCCACACTGGGAAGGATGTTTTGAGACTTCTCCAGCTGTGTGACGAGCTGTTTCTATTTGTGTTATTCTCATTTAGATGAGATTGAGACGAGTCTTTAGAATGAAGATAAAAGTTTTTGTTGTATGCAAATAGAAAACCGTCTCTTAAGGTAAATGCCACAGTCCAGAGAGGGCTTGTAGCTCTTTTCTAATGCTTTTCAGTGTTTTAAAATACTCTCGACCCTCTGTCGTCACTTTCTTCTGGCACATCCACTCCACCTGCCTCCCTTTCCTCCCAATTCTGCTATCTGAGTCACAGTCAAAACCTAAAAACCATTCACCCTCCATTTCTCATCACTCAGTGTCTCCCTTCCTATCAAATCCCACCGTCTCCACCACCACCTCCGTCCTCCTTTAATCCACAAATTGCATCTGAATTCATGGCATCACACACATCCTGCTCCCATGCCTCCTACTCTCATGTTTGATGCAGTAAAATCACCTGAGATTACAGAGGAAATGCTCTCAGCCTACTTCAGACTGCATCTGTGCGGTGCTGATGCAGAGAAAGTGAGGGGGCACCACACACCGACGAAGAGTACACAGCTTCTTCATACACCCCTGAAGCATCCGGGCCTCTTTTCTGTCAACAGGTTGTTCAAGTTTATTCTCAAGCAGAAGTGTTCGTATTATCTGAAAGCTGATACATCAGACAGTAAGAGTGATACATGAATGATGAAGAGGAAAGAAGAAACTGACAATATGCAATAAAATGATGCTCTATTAGTCTCCTATGGGGGATTTTCTTCCAGACAAATGTACTGTACAGGACATCCTCTGGATAGAGCTGACCCATACACAGACCATGGTGTTCTGAACAAAAGGTTATGGGAACTAATCTGACACCCAGGCCTGATTAGTAGCTATTTATACCTACACACAGTCCGGTCTTCCCAGAGGAGTCTGTCTGCCTGCTCATCTCCTCCTCAGATGCTGCACCGAGCGGTTGTCTGATCCGTCTGTCTGCAACCCTCGATCCCCCATCACACACAGCACAACTTTTTTACTGTTATGCTACCCAGTCATTTAGTGTCTACCGTTGGTAGAGGCTGTGATTATCTGTAAAGCGAGGCTAAAGGTAATTAATAGGTATAATCATTTTGATAGTCAGAGATTAGAAATTAACCACCTGGAGCCTCCTTTAAAGCTTGAGCAGTATCCCAATTTTCCTAGCCTATTTATATTCTCTTGGCTTTATATTGTAAACCTATTTATCAAAGTAACGAGGACAAATTGCTTTAATTAAATGGGCAGCACAGAGATTTTTCTCCGTTTAGGGTTGGGTGCAGCCACAAAGAAACATTTCTCATTAGTGGTAAAATTGGACCAGAATTAGACATGAAACAGTCTCTTCCAAACCAGTTTTTCAAAGTCAGGATAAAGAAAAACTCCCAACACCATTTCCACTGTCTTTCCAACTTTACACGTTCAATAACTCAAGAAATAATTCAGAGAAATAGTGAATAACATCACCACATTTCTCTGGTGTGTTTCCACTGTTTATATTGGCTGACCCGTACTGACCTGCTGCTATAGTATTACTCTTGCTTTATTTTCTCGCTTTGTGCATATGTGCTAAAACTATACATACTGAGTATACTTTCAGTTTACTTTTTATGTACTTATCAGAGATATACTTAAAGGGATTATTTGTAACTTTCAGAAATGCTTCTTAACAGCGACACCTGTGGCCGTGAAATCAACGAAAGTCAGCGTCGGGCTCGCGCTTGCTCGCTCTAAATATACCTGAACGAGCATCGCTCAAAACAGTGAGGCGACACACGTCAGCTAAAACCACAATATCACTCTATATTTCACCTGTTTGGCAGTAATGTTAGCTGACAAGACGAAGGTCTCTCCATGAACATGATTTAGATCTGATCTTAGTGTTGGCTTTTCATGCCTCAGCGCAGGCTGATGCAGCGGGGCTCTGCAGCGTGTCTCCCTGCTCTCCCTGCTCTCTCTGCCCGCAGCCGGAGAGAGCAGGGAGACACCGGCACCCGGTCGGTAACGTGACGATAACGTTACTCGCTGAGGAGCTCCATCACTTCACAAGACACGGGAAACCTCTGTTGGTCTGGAGGAGCTGCAGCCTTTATTTCTGCACAAACGTCCACTGTACATTCACTAGATATTCTCAGAACTAAACTAACTCTTCTGCAGTGTGGAGTGAGCGCGCGTTCACATCTAGTAGAGGTGGAGCGAGTATGCGAGAACGCGCGCGCTGTCTGAGTGAAGGCAGGCAGGCAGGCAGAGGAGGAGAGGCAGCGGCCACACGCGAACGCGCATATGCGAGCGCGCATGTGTGGCGACCCGCTACATTTATACGTTTAAAAAGTTACAAACAGTCCCTTTAACAAAAGTATACTTAAGTATACTTGGCTCATACTGACAAGTACTGTATACTTAAAAGTCTAAGTATATTTGGCTTATAGGCCTACTTATTTCATCTTTTGATCAAGATATACTTAGGAAAGGTATAATTAAGTATTCTTGCCTTATAGGCCTACAGAAAAGAATACTTGGCATGTAGTTGTGCTATTCTTTGATAGGGTAGCCTATTAAAGCGTGTGAGAGTTTGTAAAAGGCTGTTTTGATATAAATTTACTTCAATTCATCAAGTTTTTGGATTATCTGTTCATCGTAGAGGCATGCAAGAACAACACGTTATTATTATTTTTAATCTAATCACGAAAATAGCAAAAGGAGCAAGTCTCTTTATGTAATGCATAAATCATTGGCTGAGAACTATAAGTTAAAGTATACTTTCTTGAACTAAAAAGCAGAGATGCTCACAAGTCATTCTTTGCAAGTCCAAGTCAAGTTTCAAGTCTTCTATTACTACTCTCACAGTCCTCGTCATGTTTGATTGACCCTTGTATGATTCTCGTCATGTCATCCTCTACAGCAGAACTCTAACAGGTGTTATTTCCTTCTTAGTGTACATGTTGCTCCCTCCATCTGTCCTATGTTTTCTGTTTG
Organism: Sebastes umbrosus; assembly: GCF_015220745.1. Taxonomy (NCBI): domain Eukaryota; kingdom Metazoa; phylum Chordata; class Actinopteri; order Perciformes; family Sebastidae; genus Sebastes; species Sebastes umbrosus. The sequence goes on along the minus strand of NC_051282.1, from coordinate 11,065,390 downwards.
CCTCACTATACGTACAGTTCTGTGTCTCCATCCGCCCCCTCGCTCCTCCTCTGTGAATTTGTCATATGGGCAGATGCACACCCACATCCCTTCTCAGTGAGAGAGAGAGATTTTGAAAAGAGGTAACCCTCCCTATAATTTAGAGGGAAGGAAGGAGTGCAAGAGGTACAGTAGGGGGAGGGATGAGGGAGTTAGGGATGAGGGGGCAAAAGGGGAGCTGTGGGTGAGGGCAGGAGGGTGGTTTCCATAGAAACTGTTTTGCTCAATTCATATTTCACATAGTCATGTGGATTCTGGATGAAGGAATCCTAAATTAAACTAGAAGATGTATCTTGGGGTCTTTCTATTGAGCATCATGAGACTGTGTCAATCTTCATCAGCCAGCAGAATGTGGCTGTGAGAGCACTAGATATTAAGCGGAGTTTGTTGAAGTGGTTTAGAGGTCTGCTGTTGCACTTCTCGGACTCTATATACAAACTTATGATGTTTACGTCAAAGGTAGAAAAGTAAAGAATTCATACATATTAGTTTCATAGCCAATACTCTAACTGCTATTATGAACCTGGTGCAGCTGCACCGATAAAGAATTTGAGAATTGATGAGAAATGATGAGTACATTTACTGCCATACTGTAACTTAAAGAGGACTTATCATGAAAAACGGAGCGTTTCAGACAGAGGGTGAATACGGGTATATTCAGACAGACAGTATGAGAAAAATAATGTGCTTTTTGAACATTAAAGCACGTAGACATGTTCCAATAGAAACCCAAAATACAAGTATGAACCTGGAAATGAGCATGATATGTCCCCTTTAAATTACAGTCTTGAGGTAAGGACTTTCCATTTTGGGAGACTTTAACTCGACATTTACACATATACAGCTGTAATTCCTTTTACAAATTAACATTGTAGCTACAAAAACTTCATAATGAAATAGATTTAAAGGCACCTGGCATAACATTACAACATTAAAACACGGCTTACACATTAACACATCAAGTATTTGGCATTTATTCAAAAATGTAGTTTTACTTTTGATCAAGTACATTTTACTGACTATACTTCAAACCCGTGGTATGACATTAAAGGTCACTGGATGGGACCCCGTCTTTCACCACAATCAGAATTGCCAATATGGCTAACGACCCTCCCAGCATTAATTAATGAATGTGAATGAGAAACATATTTAGGTACATTTACGGATGCCCAGGTGGCCTAGGGGATTAAGATGCTGACCTGTAACCACAATGCCCCCCGGCTTGCATATGACCGGGTACCTTTGTTGCATGTCACTCCCATCTCTCTCTCTCTCCCCTCACTTCCTGTCATCTGTCTACTAAATGTTCAACAACCATTCAGCCCACCAGCAAATGCAGTAGTAGTCTACAGACTACTACAGGCTAGGTCCTTCTCCATCATTAAGTTGAATGAGTTAATTCAACTCAACAGCTTATACCAGGAGGTTGGCTGAAAGATACTTCAACCAAATACTTGTAATACAAATGTTTTTTTTTAAACAATGCAACACCACAGCACTTCAAGATAAAGTGCGATTCAGCACAGAATGACGCAGGGCAGAAAAACTGCTTGAACCATTCAAACAGACACTTTTCTCCCTGTGTAACTGTATTGATGTGGCATTTTAATGTGCCAACAGAGCTGTGGGTCTATGGGGTTTTGATTGTGTTGGAGTAAATGTAAGTTTACAGTAATAGGCCTATGTTATTGTGATCATCATGGTGATTCAGATCTAAACTATGATGGCAACTCAACCACTCTATTTCCAAGCCCCCATCTTTTCTTTGTCTCCCACCTGTTACAGTATCTCATCTCTGTTGTTCCTCAAAGAGAGTTAGCCTAGAAATCATGACTCAAACGAGCTTTCGCATGCTTACATGGGCACATCAGGCATTATTCAACACCTACACATGCTTAGAGTGAACAGACAAAGTGGCATCATCTCCTCTCCTTTTCTCTCTATGCCTTTCTTTTATCCATTTCTCCTCTCCTCCTTCATCCGTCCCTCCGTCCCTCCCTCCCTCCCTTCCCAACCCATGCTGTGCAGAGGGGAGATTGACACAGCATTTTCAGCCCGGGGTGAGTGAGTACGCACAGGAGAGCACGGCACAGACAGGATTATGGTCAGCGAAGGAGGCAGTGGAGGACAATAACGGATTCAAAGAGAGAAACAACAGGGATAAACGAAAGAAGAAGCGATGAAGAAGAAACTAAAGGAACAAACTAAAAGAGAGGAAGAGTGAAAGAAGGGACCACAGACCACATGAATCTAAGGATGTGGGACCTTTGCCCTGGACAGTGAAAGTGGGATTTTGGGAAGTGAAGAACAAGGAACCCAAATTACAACCACGTGACAGAAAACAACAAACAACTTGGTGAGTATCATGACGTTCAAATAGTATTTCAGTATCAGAATAATAACTTGATGGATTAAGTTTCCATGACATTAAGAGCAGTTGTACGCTCTGTTACGGTTATCATAGCAAAATAAGCAATGCGTCAAACAGACTAAAGCTCAGGCATCATGGAAACTGCCGTGTCGTGTGTGTGATCAAGTGAACAGTCACACTTCTCCGTCATGTATCTGTAAATCTCTACGGCTCCGGTGAGGCTCAAAGGCATCACATGGAAACAAATTAAGGGACAGCAGGTATTAAACACACCTCGAGGCAATGATGTGAACCTGTTGATCAACTTCAAACAAATGTTATTTTACATGTTACATGCCTACAAATCTCTCCTTGGTTTTCAACTTTTGGATTATCTTGTAGCTTTTGTTTTTGAACATCTTAAAGGGGACATATCATGAAACATATCAGAAAACATGATTCCACAAGCCATTCAGATTTGGCTCCCTTTCCTATGTCACATGCAGACTCATTAGAATTTATCGCCCACAGCTTGAGAACTACCTTTGCAAGGGTGCACCATATTTTTCTTGCAAGCCAATCAGAGCAGACTGGGCTTTTCTGGGAGGTGGGCTCTAAAAGGTAACCCGCAAATTGCGAAATCTGATATAAAAATCTGCAAAAACTCTCGCAAGATTTGCTGCCCAATAACCTATCCTAACCTTAACTATTCAAGATCAATGCCTAACCTTAACCAATGCGCAAGAGTTTCCCCAAATCACGGGTTAACTTCTAGACACGTCCGACTTAAAGAGACAGGCGCTAAGGGTGAATACAGGCATATTCAAACAAAAAGTATATTCTGAGTATGAGTAAATGAATGTGTTTTTTGAACATTTAAGCATGTCAATGTGTTCTGTCAGAAACCCAGAATACAAGTATGAACCTGAAAATGAGCATATGTCCCCTTTAAAGTCATATCGGAAAGAAATCTCTGTTTCTGCAGCCTTTGGAAGGGAAAGGAAAGGTCTCACAAAGGAGTAAAGAGAGAGGGAACACAGCTGATATAAATTACCAGCTTGTGGCTTTGATCAAAACAAAACTTGTTTTCATAATGAAAACCTTTAATATAACCTTTAATTCACCACAAACAACATTTTATACATAAGCCTATCACGGGGGAACCTGGGTATAAAGTGATCTTTTTAGTTTGAATAAAGAACCATTTCATGGTTGAGGGGAACGTTATTGATTTATCTTGCCTTGATTACGTCACTCTGACCTAATCTTTTCTTTTATCCAGACAGCCTAGTGACTTTTTCAGGACCACAGGAAAAACAACATCAAACAGGACAGTTAAAGGGGACATATCATGCTCATTTCCAGGATCATACTTGTGTTTTAGGTTTCTACTAGAACATGTCTACGTGCTTTAATGTTTAAAAACACTTTATTTTCCTCATACTGTCTGTCTGAATATACCTGTATTCGCCCTCCGTCTGAAACGCTCCGTTTTAGCTCCTGTCTCTTTAAGACCCCCTATTGAAAAAAGCCAAGTCTGCTCTGATTGGCTTGTGAGAAAAATATGGTGCACCTTTGCAAAGGTAGTTTTCAAGCTGTGGGCGGTATATTCTAATGAGCCTGCATGTGACATAGAAGGGGAGTCAAATCTGAATGTCTTGTTGAATCACATGTTTTCTGATCTTGGCAGCCCACAAAAAACTGACTGGGTTGTCTCATTTCACAGTTTGTGGGTTGGTAGACACCCCAGACACCAAATATCAAATTGTTCTCACTCCCAACTTGTCAAAGCCCGGTTCGTCACATACCGTTGCTAAAGTGTGCCACCGCATGGAGGCACACTTTAGCAACCGTATGTGACAAACCGGGCTTCCAGCTAACTCCAATGTAAACCCACCCGCTGCGTTATTTGATGGGCAAAAAAAAAAAAAAAAAAGTAACGTTGGCTTATTTTGTCACGTCAGTCGTTAGTCACGTGACTCGTCGGTATCGTTAGTCCCGTGAGTTGCTAGTCACATGAGTCGTTAGTATCGTCATCTCCGTGAGTTACGTGAGTCGTTAGTCAGTGAAGTTAACATCAACCACAACTAAGTGCTTGTGTTGCCTAAACCTTTGTTTAGTTTGTAGTTTATTTTGAAAGGACACAATGCATGTATCAAGCGTACATTGACACGCCATCCGTGGTCCATCCAAAAATAACGCAAGAGAACAAGCGGTGGCATTTCATGAGTTGGGAGTGAGAATTTGTTGCACATGTACGTGCACAAGCACTGAAAAAGTTAGTTTTTCATGATATGTCCCCTTTAAGGTAAATAAATACTTACACTGAGACATTTCAACCCAAAAAGTGACCAGTAGTACTTTGAAAAACCAGTAACTATACTGTATACCTACAAGTAATAGAAGTAATAGATGTAACAGTATTGGCTGACCAACTGTAGACAGTCAAAAGACGATTTAGTGAGCTGCTGCTGCTGCTGCTGCTGCTGCTGCTGCTGCTGATAGGCTGTAATTGTGGCAGCCTTTCTCTGTCTGTGTGTCCAGTAAACAAACATTCAGGGTCACCTTCAGATCATTCAGTTCTGCAGACGGAAATACAGACTGAAATCCCTGAGGAGGAAAGTAACTGAAGTCTTTCACCTTAAAATAAAACGCATTAACTTAGCTTAAGTGTCATAGATGTTTAGTTGGACATCTGAACTGTGAAATATAATGTTTTGCAAAGATTCAAATCGGACAACATGGGAAAACAAATGTGAAATGAGGCCAACACGGAGGTTGTCTGGGATGTGATGGTAGCGTGGGAATCATTCTTTGCACTGGCTTCTCTGTGGGTTGGCGTGTTAGAAGCAGAGGTGAACCAGGGGTATGTATTACTTAGTTCTCACACTGTTCCAGCTAGTTCTACAAAGGAAAATAAAGAGGAAGTGAAGTGAACCTGCTCAGTGGAATGACTGACTCAAAACAGTCACCCACAGCCCTAGCATCCCAACACAGGAATGCAGCATGAAGCGCTTTAGTGAGACGGATTCAGCAGGTCAAATGTTTAGCAAACATGTCCTTCCATTATTAGATTTACATTTATGTAACAAGGTTAATCTGCCAGTAGTTTTAAACAATCATCTTGACAATCAGATTGAGAAAATACAAAGAAAAATGTAAAACCTTTCATAGACAGTAAATTTAATATCCACTTTTCAATGAGCATATCATGCAAAATGACTCAGACCACGTTGCATAATTACTCCACTATCTACCACATCTGCCACACCATAACACCCAGGTATTCACATACTAGATGGAGAATGTATTTTTATGGCAGATGTCATAGTGAGTCTCATGAGGGGCGATTAAGCTTTCGGGGAAGTGGACGATGCATCTTAATCCCCCTCTTGACATTGTCTTCTATCTCTTTTGGGATTAACAGTCAGGAAATCTCCAGGAATTGACTCCACCTTTCTTATTTCAGTACGACAGATTATGACTGACTATTAATCTGTGAATTTAGGAGATTAGGGAGGAGTTAGTGATGCAGAGATACAGTAAAATACTTCCACGACACTGCACAAGTCTTGAAACACTAATGAATGTACAATATGGTGGCAAAGGCAGGATATGAGCAGACAGGGTATATTTCATACACAGAGGGCTGCAGCTAACGATTATTTTCATATTAATTACTCTGTCGATTACTTCTTCAATCAATAGAAACATTGTTTAGTCTATAAAATGATAGAAAATGTGAAAAAAATTGACAGAAAATGACAAAAATGCTTGTTTTGTTCGAGCAACAGCCCAAATTTTATTTAAGAAGCACTTTTGATTTGTCGCTAAGATGATTAATTAACTCTCAGAGTTGTTGTTGATTTTTTTTTCAGTCAACTAATAGATTAACTGACTAATCATTTCAGGACACAATCCTGCATGCATGAATATTTGCACCACACAGATACGTCTGAACATACTTTCTTCTTTTATTATTTTCTACTTCTCTCTACATTAACTTGGTTGTACATATCTACTTACCCTAGGTTAGTTTTTGTTGTTTTCTTTCTCTTCTTTTCTTTTCTTTTTCTACTGCTTATGCTCGCTTATGAGTGTTGTGTACATAGTTATTCTTTGTGCTGTGTGTTCTTTGTAAGTTAGGTTTTTGTATTGTCCTTTTTGTTTCGCTTTTGATGAGTAATAATGTCACTTTTTTATTTATTTAAAACAGGGAGGATTCTGAATAAGCCTTTCAGACTTCCTTCCTCTCCTGCACTGAAATTACAGTTTCTTCCTATAGTATGTATTTTGTATCCAAATAATTGTGCAAATAAATTAAAAAACTAAAACTAAACATTCCCAACCCAAAACCAAAAATGATGAAATAAATAAAATCTAAAATCTGGACTAGATTAACAACCAAAAATAAAGATTACAGAAATGTAAACTATGTGAAAATCTGTGATTTCTGAAACATGTTTCTGTAATTAATGAACTCCTCTCAGTGGAGTGCTCCTTGGCAAATCATTAGGAAGATAAGTAGGATAAAGCAAAACATAAAAGCTTTTTGAAAATGTCTTTTGACTTGGGTCAAAAGACAGTCTCCAACTACACATTTCTCTCGTCCTCATTTACGTTCCCACTTAGTAATATGGATCAGAAAGGTCTCCACTAAGAGTCACCTCTTGCACCTTGTTTAAAATGTAGATGTTGCATCGCTGCCCTTACATCCTTTCTCCCATCCCATCCCATCCCTCCCTCCCCCTATGAATCGTGTTATCAGAGCACTTAGTACTGTATACTCGCCCCCCCTTTCATCACCGTGTCTCTGGTGACTCTCAGTCCCCCTAATGCCACAGGAGACATGTTCCTATGGAAACTGGCTCCAGTGAAAGTCCCAGTTTTACCAGCATGGTGACCGTTAACTGGTTTGTATTGTGTGTGTCTCATCTCTGCTGTAACACATTGGTACCCTGATGATGGATGGTTGGCTGGTTGCATCTTCCTTTTATAGATACAGCTCGGCGGAGGGAGAACTTATTTCACAGCTGTTGTTGAGGACACCTGTACGGAGACAGACCACATACAAAATATAAAAATATAATCCTCACGTTTATGAGGATGTGTCATTGCAGAGAAACAAACTCGTCATTATTTTCAGTGATTTTAAATTGAGCTTATAATGTCCTTAAAATGCATTTATTATACACAGAAATGTAAAAAAAAAAATTATTGGTTGGGTGCACACTGCTATGCTTAATCTTTTGGTTGATAGAATGATTGAGAACATGTTTTTTAACTGTGTAACCAAAGTAAACACTTTGCTTTATCTATAATTACGCTTACAAGATGTGTCCATCGTGCAGATGAAACGTAAAACCGCCACTTACACCCACGCACAACATTACAACTCTGTTCTAAAGAGCAAGGTCACACAGGCTCACTGTTCCTCAAGACATTCTGCAGAATCAAATCATCCACATCTTTAGCCTAAAAACAACAACAACTAGAAACCCACAATATAATGTTTAAACATATGAAGAGAGGAAATGTGATGAAACAATGTTGGATTAGGTTTTTAAAAAGTTAAAGAAAGGTCATGTTTTCAATTTATTAAAGTGTGCCTCCCCCGATCAACAGCTCTCTGTTCTTTTTTGAGTTAAACCTCCACTTTAGAGGCTACGTTTAGTGTTTATTTGTAACAGTGGGGACGGATCCAGATTGTTTGATTCACCACGAATAGAAAACTGTTCCATGAACGACTCTTTTGGTTCTGTATTTTTTTAAAACCACCCACATCCTAAACTATATAGTTTAGAGAATATTATAGATCCAAGATAAAACTGACTCCGAGAAAAAGTCGCAATTACAAATCTGTCTGCTACTGTGCTTCAGCACCACGGACAGAGCCATGGATTTATCAACACACGGCAGTTAGGTTGCTGATATTTCAGAGCTATGGTCGGGGCCATAGATTGTAACTTGCACAAACTTCAGTCAGATCAAGGATCAATGAGTCAGACTAGACTAACATATTCTGCCCCTGCACTATCTCTGCTACTATGGAAAGGGGGGGTGGCAGGTTAACAAGAGGGATGCATTTTAGTCGTTTTGCTAACAAGGGGGGTGGTTTCCCCCCTTATTCACCCTCAAATCCCTTACTGATCCGGGCTGATTCTGTTACTCTCTGTCTCTCTCCTGCAGTGGTCTTCTCAGTTGTCCAAGCATCACCTCCATGGTGTAGACCTGAGTCTGGCCTCCCAACCAGGCCCCATACCAGAGATCCCTGGTGCCATGGGAACAAGTAGGTCCAACAGGTGAGGGATTTATTGGTCAGCTGCCTGTCTAGGACTAATTCATTTTATTAAGTGGTCTTTGTGAGTGTTTAAAGCCCTGAATCTACTCTTAAATTTCAGCATTCCTTTGCCGACTAGATCATTTTGTATCACTGAAGTCTGAGTCCCAAACGACAAAGAAATGAGAAATAAAGGAGTCAATTCGCAGCATGATTTTGCCATCCTGGATGTATCTTATGTTTAGTTTTACTGCACACATTTGCTTTATAAAAATGATACTGGAAACATTTGGACACAGTGTCTTTATTTGATTTCTATCATATCTATTACTGCATTTAATGTGTACCGGAGTTACAGTGTCAAAGGGGTGATCTTTTACAGAAACAATTTCATCATTTTGTAATGTTGTAGTAACATGGCCGGTGAGAATTGGCTTGCTAATTTGGTGAGTTAGTCGGGATGAGTCAGGCCCGGCTCAGGGATATTTACAGCCAGCACATCCTTAGAAAGGCCAAGGCCGTCCTACACCGTCCTGACCAGGGCTTGCCTTCAGGTTGTTGTATTAATCACCATCAATACATTGGATTAGTTGTTCTGTATGCACATTTATAGCCTGGCACATTAACATAATATTTTAATTTTATAACATCTCTGCTTGTTGGGGTTTAATTGTCTCATTGTTGTTTGTATGGGTTTTCATTTGTCTTACAGTTTTGTGCAGTTGTCCCACTGTCTTATTGTCTTCTTTCTTTGTGTTTTAAAGCCCATGAATAAATTCCCTTCATGGCATAATAAAGATTGACTTCATATAGGCACTGGCTATAGCAAGACAAATACTCTCCCAAAAATGGAATTTCACCTGCAAACATCTGATCTCTTATTATCAGTCGGTTCATGAATATTTAAAAGAGAGTGTCATCTACATATAATATGCCGGTCCATCTCAAAAGGTCGTCTCACCGACACTGACTCAGATATAATCCTGTAATCTGTGATGACAGCAAATCCGTCTCACATAGGAACTCACCTTCCCGGCTGGTAATCCTCCATGTAAAGGAGAGAGACAGGTTAGGTTGATCGATACACTCAGGTGACAGCGAGTTTGGTTGGTTTGAGTGGATTGTTTGGGAGTTATATCTTTTATCACTCTCTTCACTGACAAGTTTCCCCGTAAACTGTGTGGCTTTCATTTTCCCATTTGAAACTGCTCGCATCCCCTATCTCTAATGAGTCAGCTATTATCGTCCTGTCGCTGTCTAGGAGAGGGTGCGCAGTGTCTTTGTGCATTAAATTGTACTTTGGGATGTGCAAAGATCAATAAGATTACTGGGTCTATAAAATGTTCCTTTTTCATATTGTGCACGGTACAATGTGAATGTTACGGATACCAGATTTTTGGATCCTAATCTCCCCCTCTCTGGCCTAACAGGTTCAGCAATGTGTCAGAGTTTTTACCAGAGGAGGCCCGCCAGAAGATCTCTAGCTTAGGACTCCATAACGGCCACGGTTCCCCCAGCTTGCGACTACACTCGCCCTTCGACGCGGAGACAGAAGACAGTAGGAGGAGGTCGGGAGCCTCTGCTTCCGAGCCCAGCGCAAGGGGACAAGGAGGGATGAACAACTACAACGGGAAGGTTCTGACAAGGGGCTCCGGACAAGCACGGAGCCGGTTTGTAAAGAAAAATGGACAATGTAATGTTCTGTTCACCAACATGGATGAAAAGAGGCAGCGCTACCTGGCCGACATCTTCACCACCTGCGTGGACACCCGCTGGAGATACCTGCTGCTTATATTCTGCGTCAGCTTCCTGGTCTCGTGGCTTTTCTTTGGCATTATCTTTTACAGTGTCGCCCTGGTACATGGCGACTTTGAGGAGCAACCGACGGTGAAGGGTGATGGGCTGGCGGTGGGGATGGCGGGGCTTTATGGGCCCACCTCTGGACACACATCTGGAGGGCAGCCACAAAGGATGCCCTGCATACTTCATGTCCATGGCTTTGTTGGGGCGCTCCTGTTCTCCATGGAGACCCAGACCACCATTGGTTACGGCTGGCGCTGCGTTACTGAGGAGTGCCCCGCCGCTGTCATAACAGTAGTCGTCCAGTCCATTGTGGGCTGCATCATTGACTCTTTCATGATTGGCACCATCATGGCCAAGATGGCGCGGCCAAAGAAGAGGAACCAGACCCTTATGTTCTCCAAAAATGCTGTCATTGCCCTTCGCGATGGCAAGCTGTGCCTCATGTGGAGGGTGGGCAACCTGCGGAAGAGCCACATCGTAGAGGCGCATGTCCGTGCCCAGCTCATACGTTCTTACGTCACAGCTGAGGGCGAGTACATTCCCTTGGAGCAGATGGACCTCAACGTGGGCTATGATGAGGGCACAGACCGTCTGTTCCTAGTATCCCCGCTGGTTATAATCCACGAGATAGATAAAGACAGCCCCTTGTATACTTTAAGCCGAGCTGATCTGGAGGCAGATGACTTTGAGATTGTCGTGATCTTGGAGGGGATGGTGGAGGCCACGGCCATGACCACCCAGTTTCGTAGCTCCTACGTCGCCAGAGAGGTCTTCTGGGGTCACAGGTTTGAGCCTGTGATCTACGAGGACCGTGACCGCTACAAGGTAGACTACAGTCGCTTCCACCAGACCTACGAGGTGCCGTCAACGCCCCACCTCAGCGCCAAAGAGCTCGACGAGGCCGCGAGTCGGGCCGCTTCTCCCGCCTTTGCATCTAGATCCTCGCAAGACTTGATTCCAAGGTCGCTGAGCGCCTTTTGTTACGAGAACGAGGTGGCGCTGAGCTGTGGGGAGGACGAGGACGACATCTTCGACTCCCAGATTGTGGGGAAGGAGAGGGCCGAGGATAGGAGGACTTCAGTTTCTGTAGACTTCCAAAATATGTTCCAGGACACTGCGACCATGACATCAGGCAGTCATAGCGTCATGTGTGTTATGGACATGGACAATAATCAGATGGAGTTTGACATCCTACAGACTGCCATCCCCCTTGATCCAGTGACCTATAAGAGTGAGCAAGAGACCTAAAGACTGTCATGAACTTCATCTCCAATGAGTTGGACCTGAAGACCAATTGCTTGGTGATGTGTTCAATTTTGGATTACATGTACAGAAATGTAAACCCCTTTTGCCTTGCCAGTGTTGTTTTACATTTATATTTGTTTGATTGATTCTGGAGGAGGACAGAATCTCTGACAAAGCGCTGACGGGCTTTTATCATCATTTTGTAACCAAAGGAAAGCACAATGGCAGTAAAAGTACAGAAACTTGAGTCATGTTTCGACAGTACGCGCATTTTGTATAGTTAAAGAATTTACTTTATTTAAGATCTTTCCTGTGAATGTAAACAGGAGATTTTATAGAAGCTTTAGCAGTTTTGATGTAATTCTCTTCCTTTTCTAAGAGGACTGACCTCAAGACTTAAATGGTAAATTTTTAAGATGTACTGTTTCAATTTATGCTTGAGGATCTCCGTGTTGTTCATGTCTGAAAAAGTTCCCTGCAAATTTGCACTTTTGTGAGACTGCCCAGCCAACTGTTATCAGGTCATTAAATGGGGCGTTATCAGTACACATAAGCCTCATAGATATGGGCCAGTAGGGCCCTGCTGCACCCACTAGTAGGTTTTGTCATCTATTCACATGGTCGATCACCGAAAGATGAATAAAAGAAGAAGACAGTGGTTTTGTTGCCTAAATCTAAAGAAGCCATTTTATTTGTGTTAATACGTAACATTTCATTACGTTTTACAATGTGTTAGAAGTTTCACTTTCAGTTTTACAACCTAGTTGGCGTAGTGGGCCCCTACTGACCCACATCTATGATGCTTTTAGCGACCGATAACGCACATTTAATTGCCTGATAACAGTTGAATCACGGTACTGCCTGTTTTGTTAAATCTTTTCCTGTAATACATAAAAACCTCCCTTTATTTATGTACATTAGAGAGAAACTACTGTTGTTGGTTTTTCTGTGGTGCAGTATACTCCCAGGACCATTCCAAGTGCAATCACTAAGTGTAGCAGAAGGAGTATTATTTCTGAATTTGATTAAGACTCCTGAGGACAACATCTTGACAATATCTCCTACAAATGTCTTGATTTATCGCGATTTCGGAAAACATCACTGCATTTTAAATCTTGTTTTAAAAACATTTTTTTCTTCTGCAAACAAAGCTAAGTTTTAGGAGAATGTAATGAAAACTAAACAGAATATTTAAAGAGGACCTGTTATGCTTTTGTGCTTTTTCCCTTTCCTTTAGTGCGTTATAGTTATTTGTGCATGTAAAGGTCTGCAAAGTTACTCTCCGAACTGCCTGAAACGCCTTGCTTAAAATCCCACCTTCTCTTCCATAATGTGGTGATGTCACCAAGTAACACATTTGCATGATCAAGCTCAAGGAGGTCAAACAGAGCATTTCAGACAGAGAGTGAAAAGAGGTGCTGCAGCACAGCTGGTATGAGAAAAATAAAGTGTTTAAACATGTTCTAGTAGAAACCCAAAATACAAGTATGAACCTGAAAATGAGCACAACAGGTCCTCTTTAACTTAGTATAACCAAGACCTAGATTATAGATACTAAAAAGAGTCTAACTAATATTAATCTATTAGTGTTATCAATAGACCTTTGTAGACCTTTTGTTTACTTTATGGATCAATTCAACACTTTATTCTCAGTTTGTTTCTTGCGGAGGCTGCAGCCAGTGATAACAGAAATAATACTGAGAGGTGGCTTTAATTCATGTTTGTGCTGTTGATGTTCGCCAAAGGTTCTGGAGTAGGAAAGTAAGCGGAGAGCGCCTCTCATCTATCATTTGGAAACTAGGGTGCATGAAGCCTGAAGTTTACTAAAGTGTGTATTGTCTTTGATTGCAGAAAGATGTGAAGCCACTGTAAAGCACAATAGGAAACAAAGGGATGAAGGCTGAGGAGTATAGTGTCTTGGGACAGTGGGGATAAAGTCAAGTGTAACTATTTGCAGTGAAGTGAGTACAACAAAAAAACAAAACAGTTGCCCTCTTTTGTGCAGGGGAAAGCAAAACAGCAGGTTCAGCATTCAAGGAGAAGCAGATGGTACCCATATTTACACGTCATTTTACTGACAGTATTATCAAAACGTGGCAAATTTCTCCAAGCAAACTGAAACCAACAAATGTTATAATTCCATTTGGCCATGATGTGCCCAGCAGCCATTATATGAATGTACTGTCACCTTGAGTCTACCTGCTGGACCTGATGATACTACAACACTTATTCTTTACTTTTATTGTTTGTTTTTTTTGCTGGATATATTGCTTGAGCAGGTGTGTATTTTTCTATCAATATGGCTGTGAGAGACTGACTGTAGGAAGTAGTTTTCTTTGCAAAATATCCAGGAACACATCAAGCATTATGTAATACTTTTGACAAACATACACTGCCAGTCAAAAGAAAAACATTATATTACATCCAAAGTTTACTCCATAAAGCAAATAATTCATAAATGTGATAAAAATAACTGTCATAAGTATATGTATATGTAACCAACCTAGATTAGTGGTTTTCAAAGTGGGGTCTGGGGACCCCCCAGGGGTCCTTGAGGGGGTTCCAGGGGGTCCCCAACAAAAAGAGGACTCATTTATTTTCACTATAATTCCATCTATAAATAAAACAATGACAGAATATATGACTATTTTGGTTAGGGGGTTTGTACACTTTCTGTAATAAAACGTCTAAAAGCAAAAATCCTATCAGATGGGGGACCCTAGGAAAAAATCTTATCAAATAGGGGTCCGTGGTCTAATTTGTGCCAGTTTAGGGGTCCTTGATGTGAAAAAGTTTGGGAACCACTGACCTAGATAACTCTTATTTGGCCCCTGTGACAGACAGCTGTGCTTTACTGTATGAATGTGTACTTTACAATATATTTGTTTTACATTTGATGTGTAGATACCAAGTTTTTAACGGTACAGCCGGACTGCTAGAACATTTTCTGTCAGAGTTCTGGTCAGTTTACAGATGTTCAAAGATAATTAAGGTTTCTTAGCAATTTATTTGTACTGACTGTGTTGAGTGTTCCAAACGTTAAACTTTAATGTTTATCTTTTAAAGCTCCTGAAAACTTGGTTTTAAATCTTAAGCATTTCTTGAAATGTCTGCATGTCCTGAACCCTGGTATTGTGTGTACTGACTCACTGGTAAATGTTTTACTGGGACACTTTGGGTGGGCTCTCAGATCCTGATTAGGGGACGCAGGTGTTAAAATATGTAGACAGTGTTAGTATTAAAAGTAACAAACATACAGGGCCGTATGTTTTAATATAATTAATTCCAATAAAATAAAAGGTTATGGGTACACTAGAGCACAATAGCTTACTTTTATTAACTAATTTAGGTTATTCATAATGAAATTACAATTGCATGGCTTGAGATCAACCCAAAAATGTGAAAAAAATACAACATTCAAAAGGTTTTGACTGGCAGTGTATAACAGTCTTGCTGTAATGTTGGTTTTGGATTGTATAAGAGTTCATATTTCAACATGAGCACAGAAGAGGAGCCAATTTGCGTGCAGGAGAACACCCACTGTAAATGCCATTTTGAGTAACAGACATATTTTCTTTCCTTTGCTTCCTGCTTTGTATAAATCCAATGATAAACATGCACTAAGCAAATTATTGTCCTGATTGAAATAAGGTGAGAAGAAAGTACAAAGCACTTTATTCTTCCTTGTACACCTTTTGACGTTGTAAATAAATATTTATATAATTCTGTTTTTTTCTCCTTTTGCATGTTTGGTAAAAAGATGCATAAAATGCATGCAATGCATACAAAAAAGTCTCTTTTCTAATGCAGCAGCTGAGTATTGAAGCTCCAGAGCCACTAGATGCCTCTGCAGTCATTTCTATCACAGAGAGCTTCAGCAGGAAACACTGAAACACGTATTCCCTCTAGTGGTGAACCCACAGTGTGAGGAGGAAGGACTGACTGACTTCTTACACTAGTGGGCATTGCAGTGGGTGAGGCATCTCACAACAGACAACATAATGGTGCCCTAATGAATTATCAATAAATACTGCACATGGCTGACGTTGCACTGATCTGAAATATGTTTTTATAACTCAAATTTGAGATCAAATCGTGGAAAAGTGCCTCTCTTGATATCAAACTATTGGTAGGCCTAATGATGTATACATTCAATTTGTATCTTTTTGTGAACCCTTAAGAAAATCTTATGTTGGTGGAAGAATGTGCTCTGAATTGGACTGACTTTTAGATCTACAGCAATAGATTTACATCCAATAATTTAGATTACATTTTTAAAGCAACAGTAATAAAAAGCAGGGGATTTACAGAACTATTGGTTACTGTACATATCACATGTTTATTGCTATTTACTGTTATATTAAGGCACTGAATATCATATAGAGCACCTTTGATGGAGATTTCAGTGCCCCAAATTATAATGCTACTGTAGAATTTGTGATCTAAAATTAAGGATTTGATGAGATGTTTATTAAAACACCACACCTAGTGACAATTAGCCAATCAGCTGATGCGCACTACTCAAGCTTATGACAAACACGTCAGGTCGAAACACAGTAAGCTTGGATTTAGAAAATTTGTATTTTGTATATAAATTATCACATTTGATGCTGCTTTTCCTATTCTATGGTATTTAAAAGGATTTATTCCAGGCACCCTAATCCTGGAAGAAGCCACTGGCTTCACTGTCACAAATATTTTTCCATTCTAACTAAATCAATGGAGCTTTTCTAGCTGATTTTCTGCAACACAGCCACAGTAACACACATGCACAAATTGTACAGCTGGCCAGGTTCAGACTGATACCTTTACTTATTTCAACTCAGCTTAGGGTTGGTCAAGAACAAGTACTAACCAACCTGATCTGGAGAGAAGGTAACACAACAAAGTGTCCGTGCCAGGGACATACTATAACACACCTTTTTCAGGACTCTATAGTCTTGTAGACTTCAAAACTGTTCAGATCTGAGGACTTTATGGTGAATTGGGCACCAAGGCCTGAAAAATGAGTGTAGCAAACTATTCGTACAGTGGAGGTCAGCGCCCCCTGCTGGCCAATCATCAGACACAAACAAAATGCCAAGTTGTCCAATAAGAAGCACCAACAGGTTTCAGTAATAAGATCAGAATTTCTCAAAATTGTGCAAGCTGTAGTACAGTGACCTCTTGACCTGTTGATTAAGGGCCGAGTATCAAAACCAACTGGATTATGAAAGCCGGATGCCAACAAACTGCCAGGTGTTTCCAGATGTAGACCCATTATCAGTCAATACTTTTATAAGACGATGTAAAAATTAGTTTTTCAGATAATTTATAATAGAAAAAAAAATGTAATACGACACAAGTAAACTACAATATGTGGATATGATTTGGCTTCACCAAATGGACTTTTCTTTTTATCTTAAGTCAGAAGGGATTGCCTGGAGAAGATTTTGTTCCGTGAGAAGGAACTGAGGTTGCAGACATATCTGCAGGGTTAAGATGTTGTGGTCTTACAGTTTCTCTTTGACCTTTAGTTATAGCAGAAGAGAGAAGAGGAAAAGGAAGAATCTGAGAGAGAGAGACTGAAGACACCAAACCTCCTAACATTAGACTTGCTGACAGGTGGATCAGAAGTATCTATCAGGGGAATTTGGCTCTTGTGCAGTAATTCCACTGCAAATCTCAGGTGCTGCTTGAAATAAAGAGTCCTGAGGAATTTGACAGGGGGGTTCAGAGAGGCTTAACCTCATTGCAGACAGACCCGGACTCATTGCAGCTTCTATGAGAAGTGCTTTGGGGAACATGCACTCACAGCTGTTTGCTGGGGTACTTTCCTTACATCAATATGTTAAGTATCTCCATTTTTCACTCATTATTAGTTCCCATAATTAAATCATTTCTACCCAGATTTTAATCAAGTTAAAATCATCCTGTGTCAGGCTATTAAGAGACTTCCCCTTTCAGCCCTCATGGCTGTCCTGTTTTGATCTTCCTTTAATTACATATCCTCCATCCCCGTCTGTCAGTTCGTCGCTGTTCCCATGCACAAGAACCCCACACATCGGACCTCTGAACCTCAGGAGGACTGGAGATGCATTTCTGTCGGTGGAGGAGAAGATGAAAAAGGGGGAAATGAGGAGGAAGGGGCAAGCTGCTCAGTGACCGCAGGCCTCCAGGCTATCAGCTTTTCATTAGCCGGTCAGTGAGTGAGTGAGTGAGCGGCTGTGATCGGTGGAATGGTAAAATAGGAGAAGCCATGCTGGGCCACGTCGGCTATTAGGGTGATTTGGGGGCTCCCACTGACTCCCATTGTGCATTGTCTCCGAAAGTGAGCAACCGAGGCTCAACAGTGAGTCTTTGTGTGGGACATTTAAATGCCTGTTAGCATGCTAATTATGGGATGTGTATGTCTGTGTGTGTGTGTGTGTGTGTGCCAGTGTGTGTCCATCATCTTCTCAACCTTTCCGTGATTTACACTCCTCCAATTCCTCTTCTTGTGTCACATCTTTACTATCTTTCCCCGAGGCACTAATAATGCACCACCGATGTTACTGTTTTACCCCTTTTGTTTCCATTTTCTTCACTTCTGTCTTTATTTCTATATTTGTGTGCTCCCAGTGTCTATTTATTTTTTATTTTTATGAATCAGCTGCTTCTGATTCTGCTATGCTTGGATCCGTCACGCTTTCCCTCCGACATTTAAACATGAAGCCTCTCTCACAGTCAGTGCGGGACATTATCCTCACATTTAGCTGTGGAAAACCCCCATTTCAGACACGCCCCTCTTGCTAAACTCTTCAGCCATCTTGAGCCTGTGCTTCGTTTTCACCTGTCTCTCTCTCTCTCTGTTGCGGTATTAGAGGTGTACGATTACAGATTCCAAAAATATTTTTGGCCAAAGAAGAAAGTCATCCTGGAAGGGAGAAGAGCGAGGCTGGCAACCGGCTTTTCAAGAGTTGGACACAACAACATGGAAACCTCTCAAACACGTTACAATGAATCCATAAGAAATAGTGGAAGGTGTCTCTGTTATTTTGACCACCACTGCGTTGGAATGCATTATATTACACATGTGTTTATTTTATTGTGTCCACTCTGTCTAAGCTTGAATGGTAGCCGGGTAGCACTGTGAAACTCACATTGTGCATCTTTTATGTTGCTTTATTAAAACAGGTTTGCATTTTTTTTTTTTTAAGTTAAACTGAACCTGGGAAGCCATCCAATAACACACACACACACACACACACACACACACGCACACACACATACACACACACACACACACTAAGGGAACCACTTGAGGTTAGGTGTGCTATACACTTGCAATAAAAGCTAAGCAAAAGCATAGACCGTATATAAGAAGAGAACGTAGTCACCATGACGTTACAACATCACCCATCGGTTTGTGGACTGCAATTTTGAAGCCTCGAGTTCAGCATTTTGGTCGTCGCCATCTTGGTTTTTCGCAACCAGAGGTGACACAAGAGGGTGGAGCTAAGTACAACCAAACGCTGAGTAAGATGTTTTTAGTTTTTGTCATCACTATTATGTAGTCATATTATTTCTGTATATTAATCGTGTGTTCTCTTTAACATTGTGAAATTTTAACACTATTTAGGTGGAGGCTTCAGATAAGCCCAGTGGGTTTTTTGCCTCTTCCTGCACTGTATAATATGTATTTTTGTTATGTTTGTGTAGTCTTAATTTGTGCAAAATAAATAAACATAAACAGGAACAGAAAACACACTGTGAAAGGGTTAAGTTCTACGACGAAAACACCCCAGACTGGACAACGCTGTAGTAGCAACCATCACAAGGTAGCCACGCCCTAAAGCACACCCTGCTTTATGGTCTATTTGACTCTTAATGGGACCTTAATTTACTAAATGAACATCATGCTGTATTGAAGAAGACTTGAAACTAGCGATTGAGACCATAAACTCATGTTTACAATGTTTCCTGAGGTAATAAATCAAGTGAGAAGTAGGCTCATTTTCTATACACTCAGACTTCTTTTTGCAACCAGAGGAGTCGCCCCCTGCTGGCTATTAGAAAGAATGCAAGTTTAAGGCACTTCAGCTTTGGCTTCACTTTTCAGACCCGGAGGTTGCCCACTGAGCAAAACATAAAACATGTATAAATAAATCCATGCCAGACTACATTCAAATATCTTGATTTCACGTTTACTCCTTTAGGAAGCAAAAATCATTCTACAACCTGAAATACAAACTCTGCATGTCTCGTCATCCAGCCACATTCAAACTGAATTATATAACTGAATTTTATTTTAGGACAGGAAATGAATGTTTTTTTCCTCAGAGAGCTGTGCTGAATAGTCTCTTTATGATTAACAACAAACACATAAACTCTGTTCAAGCACTGTTAGAGACCCGTTAGCTAAAACTGTAATAAGGCGTTTCTATCTTAAGTCTCCATCTCTACAGCGACCGCTTAATGTTGATGGATATCCACATCCCATTCAGATGAATAGTAAACACTTTAGGGGTCCATGTAGGTTAGTGTGTCGACCAAACGAATCAACAGGCTTTAATGTAACTTGATGTCGTTTAAATGGAATTATCTTAACTGATCAAGAGGAAATACAAGTGAACAGACACAACACTGAACAGCGTCTCTCGCTGTCGACGACAAGGGCGGCTTTGTTTGTTGGGCCTGATAACTTGAACCTTTACACTGATGTTATTTCTGATCTGGGTGCTCTAGACTGAATGAGAGTAATAGGGTTACAGCCAGGTGTTGAAAATAAAAAATGTCCATCACTCAAGCTGACGTAAATGACAACCAATGTAGCAGTAGAGTATCTCTACAGTGTAAAGTTCTGCTGCAGTATTTTCATGTTGGTAAATGGGTCATTCTATAATTGGGGGTCTATTTCACATGAACAAAATTAACAAGGTAATGTGCTTTCTCATAAAAACTATCAGTGGTTTAAGTTCAAATATTCCTTCAGTGTAATATATTAACTATTGCAAAGCTTAAACATGAACTACTTGTTTTTATATTTTAAGGAAAAGGATATTTTCCCATTGATCCCAGTAGGGTTACGTCAACTATGGAGTCATGAGTTGGCTCTACCCTGGGTAACTTAGTTTCCCTATTTGAATTAAAATCATAAAAGAATTGTAAACCATAGCAATGCACCCAACATAGTTGACAGTCCATTAATATACTCCTTGGCAATGTGCTATTACAGATAAAACATTTTTTTTAAATGAGAGGACACCAGAATGTATTTAAAATTTAGAGTAATTACATCATGTGATGCTGGTCATATGGTTTTGGGACAAACCATTTTTTAGTTGCAGGGGGATGTTTTGTTAGTGACATAGTTGACAGAACCTTTGCAGGCTTAAATAAACAGAGATATTTATTATAATTTTAAGTTTTTATTTTCAGTTAAACATTTTTTAAAAGTATTTAGAATTTTAAAATAAATATCATATATAAGTTATTTAGATAATAATGCTAACTTTAATGGTTTAAAATCATTCTGAGGCTGAAGATCCACTCAATTGAAAAATGGACATTGCAAAAACTGTCAATTTAGGAACATCATGACAATTTCAAGCTAAATGAAACATAATGTGCACAAAATGTGTGTCTGATCATATAATATGCGTTACTGTAATCTGTAAAATATGATATTTTTGTAGAAAAACATATGGATGGATATGGACAATAACCCCAAATAGAGAATATAAGAAACTCATATATTTGCTATATTTGTCTATCCATGCAAATTCATATTATATGTACCCTAAACTTAAGAGAGCATTTGGCAGCCTTCCTCAGCTTAACTGCAATGCACTTGTCTAATCATACTTTTTCAATTTGAATGGATGTTTATCAGTAACCTTTTGAATGTATGATCTCTGTAAATTATCTTGTGGTATTGCACGAGATGATTATCACAAGTGCTCTCTTTGAACTAGGTCATTAATCGTAACATTTTGTACTCTCTTTGTGAAATCTTCTTAAACTTTGAGAACAGATATGGTTCTTTGTTGTACTTTAATGCCAGAAATAAATGTTCATTATTGACAGCTCTAATGGGTAATAAGCGTTTTAAATCTTTGAGCGAGTGTTGCACCTAAAGGCACTGCATGCATGTGACTTTCTGTTTGTTTGCCTGTAAAGCAGTTGAGTATGCAGCACATGTTTGCAGATGCATTTCTGCAAGTAGTTTGCGTGTCTACCTGTATGTTTTAGTTATGTACTTCTGTGTGTGTGCGTGTGTTTGTGTGTGTCTATGCGAGCAGCTGTGGGCCCTGCGTTTGAACTCTAGCTCACATGGGCAGAGCGAGGGAGGGCCGCAGGGTGAGAAGGCGATGGGAGAGGGGACTGATGTCCGACAAACTCGCCATCTCCCTCTCCCCTTTCATCTCCTTCTCCCAGCGTCAAACAACGAACTCTTTCATTCGGGCATCTTTGCGGCCAGCCGCCCCCAGACCCTCGAGGCCCCCACCCGTTCACGCTGCTTAATTCAATGTTCCGAGAAAAACTCATGATTGGAAAGTGACTTTTTTTATCCTCCTCCTTTTCCATATCTCCGCCTAAGAGGCATCACCCCTCTTCCTGTTCTCCCTCTCACATCAAAACAGCTTCTGTCCTGGAAACACAAAGGAAGTAAAACCCAGGTCAACCAGTGATGGTGAACAGCACTTCCAATCAGCATTCAATGATTGATACAATGGAGATGCCACAACGTTACATTACTGGCATGAAAACAGTATTATAATGCTTATAGTAGTACTAGGGCTGGACGATATGGAGAAAATCAAATATCAGGATATTTTTAACCAAATACTAGGGCTGTGTATTGGCAAGAATCTGGCGATACGATACGTTCATGTATCATGATACAGGGATTACGATTCAATATAATGCGATATATATTGCGATACTGTAAGCAAGGCGATATATTTGCGATTTCTTTAATCTAATTTTTGTAAAACTGTCATAGAATAAAGAACACACCACCATATGCGTAAAATCTGAGTTAAAAAAGTTTACGTTTTTATGCAATCAGAACAGTGGGATCTGCATTTGCATTTATCACAGTCCCTGTAACATCCACTTTTAGGGCGTTCATACACTGAGGGCACATCTCTTTGCAAATGAAATGAAGTATTGACTGAGTTAATCTTTGCATGTAAACTATTAATTCAAAATCGATACTGTGTTTTTGAGAATTGATACAGTTTCACAAAACATAATTTTGCGATATTTGATTTTTTCGATATTTTCTTACACCCCTACCAAATACCTCAATATATTGTGACGATATTGTAGGGTTGACCTTTGGTGCTTTTATAAAATATTTACACAATGAGATTTTTGATAAATAATCATCAGTAATGTGGATATAATGACTAAGTGGGTGAAGGCAAATAATAGAACAGCTAGAACAGTCTGCTAAACTACTGTAATGCACTAAATGCAGCCTTTCAAATGAGTAAAAGACACTTCCAAAATCTTAGACAATATCTAGTCTCATATCACTATATTGATATAATATCAATATATTGCACAGCCCTACATTGAATGCAACTTTGGTCTCTTTTGAAGGACCAGAATTCACTCATCCTGATATAAGGAATGAGAATCAGAAACTCATCTAAGGGTTCATCCGTTGATGATGTGAATAACTCAGACCAGCTCTTCATTTGCACAATGACATAACTAAGTGACAATAATGACCTTCTTCAGTTCCTTTAGTGCAACATTAACTCAAAAGTGAGTTCATTCCAACCGTGTACACTTAGGATGCCAACCCGATATACCCAACCAAACAATCTAAAAAGCAAGTTTCTACTCCACTTGTATGACTCAGAGAGTCTTAAAACAAAAATGATTATATAGACAACAAGTAAACAAAATATATATAGAAATACAGTAACAATACTGTCCGAGAAACATGACAGAAAGAAGTACAAAGCGAAATAGACTTACTATAGCAACTTCAAAGCACAGTACAGTATTTTTCTTCTTCTTCAAAACTACCCATAATCAATACAGCAAGACACAAGCATAACCGGAACTATTATGAAACCATTGGGCTGACGTTAACAAGCAATGATGACCTAAGCTGGCAATTTCTTTACTTTTCAAAGAAAGTTCTTCCGTGATCAAAATCTTGATTTTCCCTGAAAAGACTGTAAATAAGCCGTTCACACTCATTTGCCACTTCATTAGGTACACAATTACCCCAACTGCAGACTAATACAACTGTCCTACTACTTTCATGAAAGTTATAATGTTAATGTTTTCTTGTTGAAACTGTTTTAGAGAGGTGTTATTTCAACATTATGGTCATTTTGGAGGCTGTAGTTATTGGTGCCGTGTCTTTAGAATCTAGCAAGAGTACGCTAGATTAAAAAAATTAACCAACCGAAAAACCCAGCCTAGTCTTGCCAACTCTTTGCCAATGAAAGTAGCTGGCAGCATTAACTCCAAAAGTCCCTAAATCTAGAGAGAAAGTCACCAAGTTGGCAACACAGACAGTCCGTCCCTTCAGGCCTTCCTCCAAAGCCACTCCCTCCAAAACTATCAGTATGAAAGCAAACAACGAACATGACTATTGTTGGTACTCACAACGTCACTCCAGCAGAGCGCAGAGTGCGCGCAGGCAGACGGGCATGTAGCCGTCCAATCATTTAATTTCATCAACGATAATGTAGATAAAGTAAAAGTATACTCATCGTGCATGATTTAGGATGTTTTAATATTGTTTACTGTTATATTATCGGTTTATTAATAGTGATGCATGATAATGTGCAAGCAACATTTAATTTTGGACAAGGTTAAAACAGTTCGAATTACAATTTGATATACTGTCAGATAGTTTGAAAGCATCATATTTCATAAAATGATCAGGTATTAGGAATAGGTATTAGTTGTTGCGAGTGGTATATTATATTGCATTATTGTTGCTCAAGCATTAATTTATGCATCAATGCATCATATTTTATAAGCTGATTATGTTTCGTATGATTGTTCCCAGCAAAGCAACAGTTGTCAAATATATAGTGAAGTTAAACGCACAATATTTCCCCCTTAAAGGGACAGTGTGTAGGATTTGGCGACATCTAGGGGTGTGGTTGCAGATTGCAACCAACTGAGTGCCTACCCCTCCACTCACTCCTCCCTTTCCAAGACTGCAGCAACGTGAATCGACGAGTGTAAAACTGTGGTAACGTTGCTCTCCTCGCTCAGAGGCCATCCTTACCATAATAACACTACTTTAGGAGCAACGGAAGTCAGACGTCGGCTGGCAGTACCATGTTTTAGCAATCTGCGGCTCACGTTACCGCAGTTTCACAAGCATGTCAAAGAACTACGGTGGCCTTCAGGTAACATAAAAACGTGAAAGGCTCTCTCTAGAGTCAGTATTTAGTTTGACCGTTCTGGGCTACTGTAGAAACATGGCAGAGCAACATGGCGAACCGCATGAAGATATGAAGGGCTCATTCTAAGCTAATGAAACCACAACGATTCTTAGTTTCAGGTGATTATACACTAATGAAAACATAGTTATGAATATTATATTCCATTTCTGCTAATAGTTCCCCCGAAATGTTACGCACTGTTCCTTTAAATGTAGCAAATAAGCAAAAATATAAAGAAGCACAAAATGGAAATTCTCTAGTGAAGTACAAAACTCAAAGCAGTACTAAAGTACAGCACTAGAGTGAATGTACTCAGTTACTTTCCACCATTGTTTGCAAGTATGTAAAGTGTATCTTGTTGATCTCAGCTACCAGGATGTCAAGCCAAATTAGACATTTAATGAGAATTTTGTTTTGTGTCCAGAGGGGAAAAACAGCCTGTGAGAGAATCATTAAGATCGAACATTTTTAGAGAGGAACATCAATGCTGTGTGATGATGTCCCAAACAGCAACCAGCCAGACATGCAGCAGAAACATCCTAACAAAGGACACCCTTGTTCCCAGCTGAATTCTTGAACATCATTTTCTGCATTTTCCTGCAAATGACTCAATCTCCACGTCCCTCGCCTCTCATTCCGCCCAATTATCATTTTTCAAGCATGTCCCCTCGTCCTACAGAGATGGGTTGTTTGGGGGTTTCCAAATCTGGCCATGAAATCTTCTTATATGATATGTGAGGGGTTTTACAGCCAAAAACACACAAACATACTATACACACATTCAAACTGCATGGTAGATGAAGAGAGGTAAGAGAATAATGTGACTGATTTTGCTCCGAGAGGGAGACAGGAGACAGTTGTGAAGGATACAAGGCATCATTGAGGATTCTCTCTTTTCTCTTATTCTTCCTGAATCGTCCCCTTTTTCCCTTTCGCCTCTTGTTGCCGTCACAGCTGCAGCAGGGCTCAGCAGCCCCACAGCTTTAAGAGCCAGTCTGGGTTGATGCAAAAGGGTGCGATGCTTGTCGGTGTGTTAATGGCTGCTCAGTGCATCTGTGGCCATGTATATGTGTATAAAAAGTTATCAATGTAAACCTGAATTGATGGCTCCAAAGGTCAAAGGTCATGTGTAGCTGAAATATCTCGACAGAGCGTTCACATCTGTGACAGATGATAGTAAAACACTTTTCATAAACACATTTTTTGCACACAGGAATCTAATCACAGCCACCTGACGTACAGCGAGATTTATTCTCTATAATGTTAATCCATAAATCTTAACAGTACTACTACTGTTCTATCATGGCCCTATTGTTCATGCTTGAACTTCAACTTAATGTAACTAAGATGCATGCAGCCATTCACTTAATCTCACGGGGTGATGCACTGTGCAATCTTATGTAATTCACTTACTTATAACCAAATAACCAAATTGCATCAAACTGTTTCAAGCCAAAGACCAGCATACGATTTAACAAGACTAAAAGAGTCTACAGTCGTGCTCGCAGCTCTGTGAGGCTGCATTTAGGCATTAGCGGTGCTGATGTTTAGCAGGTATAATGTTTACCATGTTCGCCATCTTAGTTTAGTGTGTTAGCATGCTAATATTTGCTAATTTGCGCTTCACGTCGACTTTGTTTTGGCCAACAAGTTGCACCTGAACACACCGCGAAGACTACAGCCGAAAGCCAGTTAGCACGGACGTGTGTGAGATAAAATAACAGAGAATCTCTCTGAAAAAAAATGGCAATCAATCTGACAGTGGTGGAACCAAAGAGGGGAACGACCATCCCTAGAGCCATGCAGCCATGTAGTATAGCCAAACACTACCAGGTGATAGATTTGCAGCTCATCATTTCTCCACCCCCAAAAAAACAATACAACATAGGTCTGTGCAGTTAATCAAATTTCAATTACGATTTTGGCTTCCAACAATTATGAAAACAAGATAATCGCCGTTTTGTCTTGTGTTATAAATCCACCACACCCCTTCCCTTTACAGCTCTTACTGCTCTTTCGCCTAGTGGTGCGCCACAACTGGCTCTAGGTCGGCTTGGAAAGGCCCGGGGGTGAAGGTTGGCGCTTTACAGCACCACTCACCCGTACCTCACCCGGACAAAATGTTCTTTCTAAATGCATGATGTTTCCAACGTCAATGAGTTGGCCACGTGCGATTCACGTGCTCACGTGCCTGCACTACGTGTTGATTAATCACAATCTCAATATTGACCAAAATAATCGTGATTGTGATTTTTGCCCTAATCGAGCAGCCCTAATACAACAATCAAGAAATTAGCTCTTATTCATATTAAAAGTACTTTTCCACAAACTTACCGAGGAAACCCAAACATGCAACAAAACACTGTAACTCTAAACACAGTATGATGAACAATAAATGAGCTTAATACCAACGGCCTCCTGAGAGTAAAAACAGGAAAAGCCAAGTTCTCAAAAACAAGTAGCAGGATGATTACAGAATAGCAGCAGAGATCAGCTACAGGTAACTAAACTCTCTCTCTCCGTCTCACCTGGGACCCTTACCCCAATACCCCCACCCTCGCCCGCTCCAACCACATCCCCCACCTCAACCCTCATATATCAATTTCCTTTAGATGTTCCCCCTCACACAATTGAAGTAACTAGAGTCTTTCCTTCGGCTGGCCAGTGGAGATATGGAGCAGAACGCACAATGGGCTATTCATTAAGGTAGCAACACACACACACACACACACACACACACACACACACACACACACACACACACACATACAAATGTCTTACCCCCATTCATCCCCACCCGTAGCAGCACCGTCCATCACACACATATTTACCAACCATGTCCTTTTGTAACATACATGCATGCACGTGCAGGCATACAACACACAGACGCACACACACGCACACGCACACGCACACACACACTATCTCACAAAACCACACAAAAGCCCATGCAAATACATTCACATACACACATATAGCACACACACAACATCCCACCTCACTCCCCAGCTGCAGTGAAAGCCCTTCCAAGTTCTTGCCAACCCCTCACACACACACACACACACACACACAGAAAGACAAGGCGAACACAAAGGAATAGGAACTTTAGTGGTATGAGCACAAAGCCAGGATTCACAGACGTTCAAGAGGGGGACCTATTTAAATGTGACACAGCTGTGCGAATTTATTAAGACAGATGGACAGAGCGACAAGATCAGGAAGGCTCAATTATTTTTATTACCTGTTTGAAGATTCCTTGACATTTTAATTGGGGATTATTTATCACCAGGGAATAATCTATAAATTACAGGAGCTTTCAGTAATTACCTTTCATTATACGGTGGGCTCCTAAAATGCAGAGGTGGTCTGATGCTTAAAAAGAACAAGGAAACTGGGTGCAATCCCCTGAACAAGACTGTGAGTCCCTACCAGCCCTGGTTGTGTCATTGTAAGGCCGACCCTGACCTCTGACCTCCCTGCAGGGTAGGAAATCCATCAGTATCTTATTATTACCGCCATTATTCCAGAGGAACTCAAGCTTCAATGCTGCTTTTATTTCAACCTATAAGACAGAGTTGATTACGTTTATAATAACTTAATAACTGCAGCCCACTGGATCCTGCTGCAAGGTTGACTGATTCACTTCAACGAGCAAATACGGACACACCTGCTCCGTCCTGCACAGGTGCATGCAGGGAGAGAGAGAGAGAGAGAGAGAGAGAGAGAGTGAATGAGAAAAAAATAGAGTGTCACAGAGGGCTAGAGGGAGAGTGTGTTTGTGAGGAAGTAAGCGATATAAACAGCTTTCAAATGATACGGTCTTTTGACAACACCACACTAACGTCATTCCCGGGTCAGTTTAACAGAATCCTGTCTGTGGTGAGCCAGCAGGAATGTGTTTGTGTGAAACAGGCAAAAAAGGACGATCGCCTCATCTTGGCGTCTACGCTGAAGAATGCTGCCCCTTGCTTCATAATACACAATATAACACACTTAAATTTGGATTCGAGATTCGTGGAAACGCAGTTTTTTTTTTCTTAAACGTAAAACTTCATATCAGCCACATAACGAGATAGAATAAACAAAATAACTTTATATAGTTCAAAGAACAAGAAGTAACATAAATGACAATAAGGGCTGTTTAAACATGTAAGATTTTATCTTTTTTATGTGGTTGTGAAATTAGTTGTAATTCCATTTTATATACATCTATATATATCTATATATATAGATATATATACTGTATATAAAATGCATTAACGCAAATCTGTTTTAATGCCGCTAATTTCTTTAACACAATAACGCAATCAATCTTTCGCAGGTTGTAGTAGACTCAGTTTTAAAGCAAAGATGAAGGTGAAGAAACTGGTATCATGAAACTAGAAAACCTAAGGAATCCATTGGTACCAGCCATGTCATACTAGCTTGTCGCGAAGGACGTTACATTTTTATTTATTTTTTTTCAAAGGGGTCCCCTTGACCTCTGACCTCAAGATATGTGAATGAAAATGGGTTCTATGGGTACCCACAAGTCTCCCCTTTACAGACATGCCCACTTTATGATAATCACATGCAGTTTGGGGCAAGTCATAGTCAAGTCAGCACACTGACACACTGACAGCTGTTGTTGCCTGTTGGGCTGCAGTTTGACTTGTTATGATTTGGGCATACTTTTTTATGCTAAATGTTGTACCGGTGAGGGTTTCTGGATAAGAGTATTAAATACTTGACAAATTTCCCTTTAAGTTACATTTTGAACAGATAAAAAATGTGTGATTATATTTGTTATTAAACACAATTAAATATTTCAATCGATTGACAGCCCTAATGTGTGTATGTATATATATATTATTTTACTATTTTATTTGGTTTTATCAGGCCTAAATTTAGGCATTATTTCCTTTAATTCAAGTGTGCCAGTATCTTTTTTTGTTTTTGTTACATTTTTGCAAACTTGTACATTTATTTAGTCTATATTTGTGTGTTGGTCCCTAGTTGTTTAACAGAGAGTGACATCACCTGTCACCAAAGATCAGCCAATAGCAGACAGTCAGTTCAGTACCGGTATTTTACTAGTAGATGATTGGGTTCACACATGTTTTGGATTTTGTTACAATTAAAAGCTCAATATTTACTTATCATATACTGTATAATATCTATTTCTGTTTTAACTTGGGTTTTTTTTGGAGTGTGTTAGCCCTGTAAAACATTGTGTTGTTAGAAGAGTCCCTGGTAGTTGGCTCTGAGATCAAACTTGGGTCCTGATCCTCAGAAATATAAACTAGGAATACATAATATTCAACAGGACTGTAAAAAGTCAGGTTATAGAGAGGGGTGATTGTGTTTGTGTGCGTGTGTGTGTGCGTGTGTGTGTGTTTGTGTGTGTGTTCACAACAAACTACATCATCTCTGTCACATGACAGGACAAGTTCTTATCATTTTGACTGCCTGTCTGTGTGGGTTTCTTCTTTGGGGTCTTTGTTTAAGTTGTAGCAAATTAGTTCAGTCCATTAGAATTATCTTTATCTTCTGGTGTCTTCAGTGCAGCAAAGTAACAAAAACTCTTAAATGTGCAGAGTGAGCCTCAATAGTTGCACCGGTTGTAAGTAAGAATCAAAGCAGAACCATTATTGTCATGAGTTATCCATATTTTTGGTTCTTTTATCACTTTTAAACATACATTTACATGTGATCAGGGTTTCTCATCAACCTAAATAAGTTTATTCATTCCAATAATATAAAAATGTAACATAGTATAGTATAGTATATTATTTCTTAAAAATCTACCAAAAGGCCGGATCTTGTATCATTTCACTGAGACCATTTTTTTTTAAAGTTTTGTATAGTTTAGTATTTTGAAAGTTGTTTTTTTCTTTTAAAAAATGAAAAATGAAGTAAAATATTACTGTAATTATTTTAGCACAATTGTACATGTTATAATGAGTAGCAACCAGCTGTAAGAAAAGGCTTTGAATACATTGTTTCCCTGTAAAAATAAAATAATAATAATAAAAAAAATAACGACCTTAAATAACAGACGCATTTATAATGTTTTGGCTTCTGGCAGCCTTTCTAATATAAAACACTTTTCTATCAACATTTGTAGCACTGAGGTTTTAAACAGCATTATCATACACACACACATTATTTTGTTTCTAAATGTTTCATCTATCTTTATTCGCTTAATTAAATTTCTCTGAATACTAAAGTCTGCAGACTGTCCAGTGATCCATCATTTTTTCAGACAGAGGAGGTTATGTATTCAGGAAATTATTAAGCAGGAATAAATGTAGTCTTTGCTTTTCTCAGGACAGAACAAATAATACAAAGTTTATTTTAAAAATATAGGCAAATTTTGAAGAATTTTGAACCATAAAATTCGACCCAGTCCCTGTCTTAATTAACCAACCAGCACATTTCTCTCAAACATAGAAACATGTGTGGCATTAATTGACATTTTTGAATTCATAGCAATGTTAACTTTGTTGGGCCTTCATTATTTGCGCACAAACACACACACACACACACCAAAACAAGCACTCACGTCAAAACCGAGGACCGGGCCGCAAATCCCCCGGAGTGTCTCTGTGAAGATGCCCAGGTTTAGAGCTCCAGGAGCCGGACAGTCCCACCGCAGCTGCCCGGGGCTGCGTCGCTGCGCTCCTGGAGCATTTTATCTCTTTATGTCAGAGTTTGTTGAGACGCGGACAAAGAGTGACGGTAGAAAAAAAGGGAAGACACAAGCTTTTTTCTTCTTCTTCTTTTCTTTTCTTTTTTCATAAATGCACAGAACTGCTTTTTGTTCCACACTTTTTTTTTTTTTTCATTTCATTTCAGGGTGGAAGGGGGTGCTCGTTTTGATCACATGATTACAATTCACCTGAGATGAATGAAAGACTTTATTTCGACCATAAAATAACTAAAAACAGATCCAAAATAATAACAAACAAAACAAGAGTAATAGTGTCCGAAAAGGAGTAGGTAGAAGTCAAACTTATATTTCCCTATACCCCTTTCTCACTTCTCCTCTAATAACTCATATATCATAGAATGATAGAATGATAATATAATATATAAACTATCCCAGATTTATTTACATCCCAAATTAAATATATGAACAGCATCCCAAGTTTATTTACAACCCACAAATCCATCCGGAGTGAAAAAGTACACTGTAAACAATTGCTGTTAATTTACAGCAGGATTTTAACAGTATTAACCTGTTATTGCTAAAAACAGTGCTTTACTGGTAATACAAAAGAAAACCTGTTAAATTACGCTCATAGGCCGTTTTTTAACTGAACTATAATGCATTCTTAAAAGACATCACTTTACTTCTGATCAACTGTCTAAAGTATCATCAGTAACAGTTTCATGCAGTATTTGTTTAATTCTGGGACCTGATCTGCACATGTGAGGCTTGTACATTGTACATGGTTGTAAAATCAGTGAATTAGCTTTATTGTTCTTCACTCACATGTTGTTCTGGTTTGCATTCTGTGCTTGTAGCCAGATATAGACAGACATTTTGGGGAAATGTGTCAACAAGTCTATTATAGCCTTTTTCCTAACAAGTGCCTTTAATTGTATTTAGTGTGACTATTCCCATGTCTGTAACCTGATAAGTCTATTTATCTACGCAAAAAATAATGTTTATTAAAATGTATGTAAAAAATACAAACTGTATTTTTCATTAACAGTACAAAGCTGTACATTTCAGCGACAGTATAATAATGTTAATTTTACAGTAACATAAAGGCAACCCTGCTGCCAGTTCTTTACTGTTATTTTACTGGGAAATTCTTAACAGTGTACGTTATCCATACTCCTGATAGGAAAAGAAAAACTTGAGTATGTCACATTAACTCATTCACTCATTCACTCATTCACTCACTCACGTCGGCCGACCAGTACTGTGTCTAACCAAGCTCTCTCTCCATAGGAGATCTGAAGCTGGTATAGATATATATATATATATATATATATATGTGTGTGTGTGACGTCACCGGCCTCCCAGAACAGGCATCACAAGAGCACAGAACCCCCCCCCACCCAAGATATGAGTAATAACAGCATGTATGATATCTCTGCTTTTTGCCAGCACACTTTGCCAGATGTGTAACGTTATTACAAAAAGTGTTATATAGGTAAAGCTTGACTCATGCAGAATTGTATCAATACTATACTTGAATGTTTTCTGCATACATGTGGATCACCTTTTGATTATTTGATTATATTGTTATCCAAAGCATCCGTCTGCCACATGGCCTGATTTAGCAGCTGTCATAAAGTCATAAAGAGTTTTTGTTTTGATTTGACTCTATAATTACCCAACAGTAATTACAGGTTATTCCAATACTACAACTTGTCATTATATTGATTTTGCTCATCTTACTTTACTGTTATTTCCTGACAATTTCTGCACATTACTACGTCAAATGTTAAAGGGCTATGACGCTCCAACCTGATTCCACACAACAAGTTTTTATGAAATGTCAGGTTACATCCAGTATAACTGTTGTTTCAACAGCATTTAAATGACTATATTTCATCATCTGAATACGGTCATTTAATAACCCTGATAGGTTGTCCGGAGCAGATCCGGCCAGAACCTCTGCTGTAGGCTGACTGGAAGGTCACTGACTGGAAGGTCACTGACTGAAGGTCATTGACTGAAGGTCACTGACTGAAGGTCACTGACTGAAGGTCACTGACTGAAGGTCATTGACTGAAGGTCAGCCTAGAGGACAGCTCCTTTCTGACAACGGGGTCAGTTCGGAGTAGAGGCTCGGACCGGCTCTCCTCTGAGCTACATGAGGACTATCAGCTTTCTCTAAAGGGGGAACCCGTGTAAGGGATTGGCTGGAAAGCTAGGTTGTTCGGAGCAGATCCGGCCGGAACCTCTCCTCTAGGCTGACTGAAGGTCACTGAAGGTCAGCCTAGAGGACAGCTCCTTTCTGACAATGCGTCAGTCTGGAGTAGAGGCTCGGACCGGCTCTCCTCTGAGCTACATGAGGACTATCAGCCCTTCTCAGGCCTGGAGCCGCGGGGACCAGGTTCAGACCTCCTCTGGAGAGAGAGAGCCTGGTTAGTCTCAGGACTGGTCGGCCGGATTGGCTGAGAGAATGATGAAGTAACAGTTCTGGTCAACGACCAATGATCATGACTCATTGTTGCTCTTTCAAAATGAAAAGCGGAGAACAGTTTTCTGTTTACGTTTTCTTTCTTAACTTACCCTGTAAAGTCCAAATGCGATGTCCTTTCCCTCAAACCAACATTCGCGCACTCACAAGCCGATCCGGTTACCTGCGGTACTACAGCAGGTAAACAGAGGAGCAGAGCGCGCCGTGCTGCG
Organism: Sebastes umbrosus; assembly: GCF_015220745.1. Lineage (NCBI taxonomy): Eukaryota > Metazoa > Chordata > Actinopteri > Perciformes > Sebastidae > Sebastes > Sebastes umbrosus. The sequence continues at coordinate 11,030,927 of NC_051282.1, read as the reverse complement.
GGCGCTCCAAACCAACTTTACGCACACGCGCACCAAATCCTTTAATTGTATTCAGTGTGACTATCCCTAAGTCTGTAACCTGCTAAGTCTATTCATCTAGGCAAAAAATATTTTTTATTAAAATGTATGTAAAAAATACAACCTAAATAGTACATTAATACAAATCAGTAAGATAAGGTAAAAGAAAGGTGAAAAACAGCTATATAATGTATCTTTAAACAGTAAATTAACTGTAAAATACTGTGAAATTAATTAAAAAAACCCATTTCAAACTGTATTTTTCATTAACAGTACAAAGCTGTAAATTTCAGCGAAAGTATAATAATGTTACTTTTACAGTAACATAAAGGCAACCCTGCTGCCAGTTCTTTACTGTTATTTTACTGGGAAATTCTTAACAGTGTATACCTCCCAGATAAAAACAAAGGACGCAAAGAAAAGGAGGAATCAGATGGTTAGGACTTTCCTTATCACAGTCAACATTAATGGATAAAAAAAAAAAAGGTGGTGATTTTTGGATTGGGTGCCATTGGGTGTGTCGCATGGAGGGGGATACAAGGGGTCATTGTTGGAGAGAACAGCGCTCGTGTTTGTGTCCCATAATGTCCCCCCTCGTGTCTCCTTTCTGCAGCGCGCTGTTGGGTTATAAACGCGCGCTCCGTGGCAGTTATAGAGGGTGAGGGTGCAATTAGAAAACTCACACACGAGTATTGATGGAGATTCGTCTCAGCTTTACTCAATTTTCTTAATGAAGTTTGGAACAGTGAGAAAGAGGCCGTTCTTTTCTCTCTTCCTAATTCACCACATCCAAGTCACAACAACCGATATCTATACTCCACAGGGAGAATTAAAGATGCGCACCATCTTTCTTTCTTTCTTTCTTTTTATATACTTTATTTTTTTTTTTACCTTTTTTCAAAGCTGTTTTCATATATGCAATCCACTGTTTGTAATTACAACAGTCTATAAACCAACTTTTAAGTAGATGAGCTTACAGACAAACCAGTACAATTAGAGAAAACAACCTCAACATTCAAAACCACAACAAAACCAAGAAAAGAAATAACAATAATAATAATAATTACAAAAAGAAAGACTAGAGTTATAAAAACAAAACAACAAAACAAACAAAAAAAACACAAAAAAATAATAGTACAAAAACACGAGTAATAATAAATGGAATCAACAAATAAGTTAATAGAAAATAAAAAAGGGGGGGAGGGGAGGACCATCTTTTTAAGGGCCTTTCAATGTTGTCTTGTGATGTGATGGCGAATATAAGTGGATAAACATGAATATAAAAACTCATTTGTAGGGTTTAAGCGCTGCATGAATGTATGTTTTTACCTATCTGCTGCTATTATGATTGAGCATCCGATCATTTTGCATCCCAAATGTTTGTTTGTGCCTAAAAAAGTGGGAACACTTTTTTTTTCACATGAGCCATTGCTGATGCAAATTAACCTTGACTTTTAAATAAGTCAAAACAAACGATCATTCATGTGTCTATTTGATTGCGTTTGGGGGGGGGGGGGGGGGGGGGGGGGGGGGGGGCTCCGGGCTGTTTGCGAGGCGCAGTTTGTCTCCATTTTGCCCAAGAAAAGATCAGGCCAAATTAAGCTTTTTTAGAATTATTTATGGATCAGTCGGTGATATAAAAAAACTGTGTTACCTCCGAGGATGTTCTGAAATCTTAAACTGCGTCATCATCAGATGTTATAGGCTCCACGAGAACATTTGTCTCAGCTGATGAATCCACGAATCAACTACTGCTGCTGCAGCATTCTTGATTTAGATTTGTGAACAGTTTTTAATAAGCCTGTCTCTCATTTAGATGCTGGAGGGAAAATTAAATAAAATGGCCATTTTGGTTTCTGAAAAAATCGCAGATGTCTTTAGAACTGGACTTCCTCTGAAGTTAACACCAAAAAAAACAAGGCCTGTATCATTTGCCAGGTGTGGAATTAAAAGAATACAACTGTTCAATAGATAATATGGCTGATTGATAGACATCTCCTCACGTAAAACCTTTAGCACATTGGTTTATTACTGTTTTCAATCTCAACTCATAGAAAGAGAAACAACATTTTTTGTTTTTATTATGAGATAGATGGAGAGAGAGAGAGGGAGAGAGAGAGACAGAGAGAGAGTGCATGTCACAGCCTAAGAGACAACCACAACAACACATAATAAATGTACCTCACACTCTGCCTTTTATTTACTCCTCTACTTCATGGGTTCTTTTTTTTTTTTTTTTTTTTACATTTATCCAGTGATATTGCAATATATTGTTATTAATTGTTTTTTATTTGTTTGTTTTATTGACACAACAAACATTAATTGCTTCTTTATTGTTTTCTTACATTTGTTTTTATTTTGTTCTTTTTTATTTGTATTTATTATTGAATTGACGCTTGGCAATATTGTTCACCTGACAGTCATGCCAATAAAGCAAATTGAATTGAATTGAATTGAATTGAGAGAGAGAAAGAGAGAGAGAGAGAGAGAGAGAGAGAGAGAGAGAGAGAGAGAAAGAGAGAGGGGGAGAAAGAGAGAGAGAGAGAGAAAGAGAGAGAGAGAAAGAGAGAGAATTTCTTCAGCCAATCAGAGGTCTCCTAGCCTTCATCCGTGCTGCTCCTTTAAGAGCAGTATCTTTTTCTTTTTTTTCTCTCTCAGCTTCATACAAGGAGCTCTTTAAGTCCCGGTACCGACACACAGAGCACGCATTCATACCAGGGCAGCGCGAGCGAGGGGGCTCGGGAGCGAGCGTCACTTTGGAACACTCGGGAACTCTCAGGATTCTCGTTCTAGAACCGACGACCTCCTTTTCTCATTACTGAAGTAAGAAGCTCAGCATTTACATCTCTTTCCTCTCTTCTGCTGCTGCTGCTGCTGGCTGCTCTCACTACTCTCTCTCTCTGCGATTGCACTGTTTCTTCTAGTATGGATTGTATAGAAGAAGAAACCCGACTCAGAATTAGAGATTTCATTTTATGATCAAATAACTTTGCCATGATAATCTATAACAACTCTAGAAGTTTGGTTTTTAGACTGTTCCAAACTGACTGGTTTGTTCTTTAATGTTTAATGTTCTATTCTAGACCTGAATGTTAACCATTCAGGTCTAGAATAGAATAGAATAGAATAGAATAGAATAGAATAGAAAGCTTTATTGTCATTGTATTAAATACAACGAGATTCACAGTTGCCACTTCTTCTGGTCAGTGCTTTAAAACAAATACTTGACAAGACTAAACGAGGCAGATAAAACATATGATCACACATATATATATATATATATATATATATATAGTTAATCATCATTTGTTTGGACAGTCTTTCTTGACACAATTTTAAAATTCAAGCTTTTTCTGTTCTACTAAGTGGAAATAGAATTGCTCAAATAGTTTACTAAAGAAGGGAGACGTTTTTTAGAAGTTGTTAGAAACTATGAAACAACTATAAAAGGACATTATTGATAAAGTATCCTCGACTTTTGTGCAGATGGAGAAAAAAAAAAAGCCTGAATAATTTCCTTGATTTAATTGCATCTTGTGCTGTTTTTTTTTTTTCTATATTTACTTTTGTTTTGGAGCTGTGTGGACTAGATGCCAGTTGAAAGATGAGCTATTGTAAAACTAATTGAAAAAAAAAAAAAAGTTTCCAAACAAGCAAATTAAGGCCAACTCACTGGCAAGTCGAGCGTCGATAATGAGTTCACATAGCCGGAATTCATTACTCACAGTAAATGCGATCAGTGATGATAATTAATAACAAGCATGATGTGTTTGAAGGGTGTGTCGAAAAAACAATTTAAATATTACATACGATCAGATAATAAATCAAATGGTACAATGATGGGCAGCGGATAGACGACTCTCTGTTGAGCTCATTATTCGCTTGTTTGCTCCTAATTTGAGGCGCTATCCGCTAAAAAAACAACGCTTTAAAATCAATTATAACTCGGTCAAGTGATAAGAAGATTGCTCTTTTCCTTTCTGTCATAAGAGTGACATTATAAGCAAACGGCGCGTGGTGAAAACACGTGCGCAACGAGGCGTTTGGTGCCTTTTACGCACGACGTTTACGCATCGTTTCTCTCCTGATGAGAGTCTGTGAAGTGGCCTTGCAGACCAGGTGGCAGGCGAATATCATTACCAATGCATTATCACCGGACAGACAGATGGTGAAGCTTTACATGCTGGACATGGATACGATCCACTCTGATGTTAATTTTGGAACACGTCAAAAACTTGTATTAAGATCCACACGACACACAGTCTGTAATTGAACTCGGCCAATATATTATCAGAAAGGCATATGAGTGATTCTATAATTAGGGGTACATCTCATGTCCATGGGCTGGGCTGGACTGAGGCAAAAAATCAGCCCTGGCATTTTGGCCCACACCGGCCCTACCACAGGTGATTTGTGTTGTGTGTACCACGTTTTGTTGAAGGCTCTGTTCGAGGAAATCCCTTCAAATGTGGTTGTTTTGCATACTTGCCAACCTTGAGACCTCAAAAATAGGGAGGATTTCAAAACTAAAGGTCTGTGGGTCCTCCCCTAGAAAAATCTGAGTTTCAGAGACTTTGTTTCCTGAATTCTGGTGACTTTAAAACAATGAAAATAACAAAATAATAAGTACACTGCAACAGCATTTTAAAATGAAATGAAAATGAATAGAAAAATGAATAATTCGCCCCTCTGTCATAAACTAATGTCCATCAGTTATAATTCATTTGTCGCCGGTGCTGTCCCTTTTTTTGGATTATACATGCTATACAGTGCCAGAAACAGGTTAAAAGCACAGAGCGATTGGGCCAGCCCAGTGTCAATTAAGAGAAAGAAATGGGCCGATTTACATGTTTTATGGGCCAAAAAAAAGAAGAAGACATACGTCGGCCCAAAAGGACGTCTGCCCACTGGGGAAAACGCCCGGTATGCAAAGATGGCCAGTCCAGCCCTGGATGTTAATTAAAAGCTATAGTTTTCGGAACACGTCAAACTTTAATTAAGATCCACAAGACACACAATCAATAATGAAACTCGGCCTATAGATTATCAGAATCGCATATATTAATTCACTTATACTTAGTGTGTTAGGATAAACGGGTCCTGATCCTCAGAAATATAAACTAGGAATACATAATATTCAACAGGACTGTAAAAAGTCAGGTTATAGAGAGGGGTGATTGTGTGTGTGTGTGTTTTCACAACAAACTACATCATCTCTGTCACATGACAGGACAAGTTTGTAACATTTTGACTGCCCTTCTGTGTGGGTTTCTTCTTTGGAGTCTTTTTTTTTAAGTTGTAGCAAATTAGTTCCAGAAAGGCATATATTAATTCACTTATACTTAGTGTCAAGATCCACACGACACACAATCAATAATTGACCTCGGCTTATATATATTATCAGAAAAGGCATATGAGTGATTCTATAATTAGGGGTACATGTCTTGTCCATGGGCTGTATTGATCAATTTTACTAAATATTCACTTCAAGCAATGGTCAATTTTATATCAGGGCACATTTCTCTTTCATTTAATACAAAAAAAGTCAACATAGGTCCCATCATTTATTTATTTTGCAAAAAAATGCATATTCTATACTGTTAATTTGCTGTTTTTGTGCTGTCCGATTTGCTAAATGTTAGGTTTTGCTCTTCAGATTAACATTAAAATACATGTTTTTGTTATTTAAAATAACTGGGCAATTATTTGTTCAAAATAATCACTATAATATGAGAAAGGTGTTTTAAAAGCTATTTGGCTCACTAGTATAAGTGAATTAATATATATATTAATTCACTTATACTAGTTTCTTAGGATGAACTTTAAAAAGTGGTGAACCTTTTTCTCAAACATAAAGAGGAGGTAACCTGAGTGTTAAACATGTATATATCCCCCTCTACTTAACCCACACATGAACACACAGACTGTTAAATTGACAAGCTATTTCATAATGTCACTGGACGTGAGCGAGCTGGCTAATTTTCCTGCAACATGACACCTGGGTATAGAAAACAAACCAGCTGGCTGTGTCAGTGTGTTGCTGCTGTTTCACAGGAAGTTCACTGATTTAGGACGTTCAATTTCGTGGCATGGGTGTTGATTTAATGCACAAAACAAGGACACATTTTGCTCCAGTCCGCAGATAGACCTGCCCCTGTTTAACAAACACACTGTGTCTAATTCACACACGCACACTGGGTTTATGTTTCCAGCGCCATGCAGGCCATGTTTATCCAAGAAGTGCAGGAGTATAAATCCGAGGTCTGTGCTGCTGAAGGCCTCGTATCATTCCAACACTTTCTCTCCAGGGAGCTTGGAATAACTGCTAAACCTTAAACAGTGAGGTGTGTTTGGGGCTATACAGGAGCTGGACTAAATAAGCCTACATCCTTATTTTATGACTGAACTTTATGCAGATACAATTTAAGGATAGAAAAAACTCAATGAAGATTCTGTCCCATTCTGGCCAATCTTAACCTTTTTGATAAAAGCGTTATTAAAGGTCCCATATTGTAAAAAGTGAGATTTTCATGTCTTTTATATTATAAAGCAGGTTTAAGTGTTATATAAGTACTATGAAAGTATCAAAACACTCAATCCATGGAGAAAATACACACAGCCCGTTATCAGGAACTGTGCGTTTGAAACCAGCCGTTAGGATTTCTGACCATTTGTGATGTCACATATCTACAATATTCAGACCATTTCACAGCTTTTAACGTAAACATACTAAATGTGTCCCAGTTTATTTCCTGTTGCAGTGTATGTAAATAACATCAGCCGACAGGAAGTACACATGGACCCAAACTGTTGCCGAGCAACGCAATTTCGTTGCCATTCCGTTGAAATGCACTAAAACGGAGCGTTTCAGACAGAGCATGAATACAGGTATATTCAGTCAGACAGTATGAGAAAAATAATGTGTTTTTTGAACATTACAGCATGTAAACATGTTCTAGTAGAAACCCAAAATACAGAAATGAACCTGAAAATGAGCATGATATGGGACCTTTAAGTTCCATAATGAGGCCTGTGTAAATAACACAAGGGACACCAGTGAGACTTTGGCTCACTTTTGTTTCTCACATTTGAACGGAGTCATTTTAGTCTTGCCCTCCATGAAAATGTCTCCAATCCTCGTGACGTTTAAAAGAAATCCCTTGAGGCTCTTCTCAAATCTGTATTGAGTGTTGCTTGATAAGAGTGAAAGGTGGAAGCAATGGGGACACAGCCCACAAAGGGACTATTGAGAAAGAATTGGGGTGGGGCTATATGCTTTTAGGGCCAGTCTTTTAAGGTTTTATTACTGTGATGGAAGAAGACATTTTGCAGAAATCAAGCGTGAGGTTCTTGACTTGGCCTTCATGTACTAAAACACTATAACAGCACCTCCACCCTAAAAGTGACCCTGAAGTTCTTTCTTTTTTTTAAACTTGGGTTGAACATCATGAGCATCCATACAGAATTCAACAAACAATACAACACTTAACAAATTCAGCGAACAGTACAACATTTAACAAAAACAGTTGTCAGGGGCAGTCAAACATGTATATATATTCTCCAACAACACGTCTCATGTTACATGTAAATGATCCATTTTTCCCAGTTCTTGTCAAAGATATTGCTTTTCATTTTTAGTTGGTACGTCGGTATTTCCATTGAAAAAAATATGGACAATCACAAACTAGTGATCTTTCCCCTTAGGTTCTGCTTTACACCAGTTTCTTGTTATAGCTTTTTTTTGCTGGCTATAAGCAGATTTTTTGCCAGATATCTATCTGCTCTATGCACAACCTCTCCAATATTCCCTATAGGTACATTACAGCACAATTGTCTGGAATAGCATATCCCATAATGTCATTGAAGTTCTTTCTTACTGTTTTCTCATCTATACCTCTGGCTTGTTGTTGAACTGAGGTTCCTCATCATTCTGCTATTTCAGGTCCTATCTGTTGGATTTCCACCGCGGGGTCAAACGGAGGAGAGAGTGAAGGAAGGTGGAAAGTCAGGAGGGAAGTCAGTGAGAGCGTGGTGAGTTTGGGCGCAGACAGCTGTGCGTTAGCAGGTAAACTGGGGTCCAAGGTGCGCACTGAGCCGCCTATGATACCAACAACACGGATGGAAAGAACTTTAATGTGGAACCCTCACAGAGTTTTGCAACGGAGGCTGAGAGTAGAGACAGACTGGCAGTTCATATTATAAACTTGAAGGAGGCCAGCAGGACAGATCAGACATATCAGCAGTCAGCCGACACTCCGTGCATCACTCAACTGTAGGGAGAAACAGCAACAAGGACCCGGACAGGTAGAGCTGAGCATTTAGGAACACACCTTACGCATCCTCTGCTGCACCTGGAGGCTCGTGTGTGTGTGTGTGTGTGTGTGGGAAGATGTCCAGAGAGGAGCAGCAGAGCTTCTCGGAGGTTGAGCTCAGTCCCGGGATGTCGGACGACAGTCGCTCCCTGTCACCGGGGCATTCTTCCGGTGCCACCGGCGGGGGGGACTCGCCTCTCAGCGGGCAGCAGCAGCAGCCGCCGCAGCTGGCGGGTCTGGACGACTCGACGGCGGGCGGCTCGTCCATCAAATCCGAAGACGAGGACGACCGTTTCCCCGCAGGGATCCGGGACGCGGTGAGCCAGGTGCTCAACTGCTACGACTGGACCCTCGTGCCCATGCCCGTGCGCGTCAACTCCGGAAGCAAGAACAAGCCGCACGTGAAGAGGCCCATGAACGCCTTCATGGTGTGGGCGCAGGCGGCGCGGAGGAAACTGGCCGACCAACACCCGCACCTGCACAACGCGGAGCTCAGCAAGACCCTGGGGAAGCTCTGGAGGTGAGGATGCTTCACTTCATGTGGATAGTTGAGAAGCTAATAGTAAAATTACTGTGATGTTCAGATGATGCTCACACAAAAATGTGCAGACAGCAGGGGTGTACAGCCCAATTAGGACTGGGTCTGAAGAGGGTTTCAGCAAAAAGAAGCAACAGCCTACAGCACTAAAGCAGCATACAACATTAACATGTGGAGAATACATCTATAGATAAGGGCCAGGGTTTATTTCTAGGGTGGGGGGTTAGGGGATTAGGATAGGACAAAGGTCAGTGTCAAGGTCAAGCCTGAGAGTTTCAAGAATAAATGCAACTGGGAAAAGCAGTCTTGTTGTTCTGGGTATTTCCAGAACAACTTTCAAAAGAAGTATCACCTCAATCAGCTGATCTCTTGCACCAATTCTGATTATGATGAACAAGCTTCTTCCTTTTTCCCCTGATCATTTGGTTCAAGTCAAGTTATTATTTTCTCATGAACAAAGACATAATTGAGACATGAGAAAATGTAGCAAGACAACAGTCCCTCACATGAGCTGATCTTTATATTTTCAGCTAAATGTGTTTGCTGTAATTGAGTTGTACTGTATATGAACGTGATTTTTAGGAAATTGACCTAATACGCTGCCAAACTCTCTCACTACACACTTTTAGATGTGTTGAGAAGTATTTGTATGTGTTTACTGCGAGTGTATCGCAGTCACATGTTCCTGAATCCAGGCTAATTTCATACACTGTTCTACTGGCCATGTAGCTGGAGTAAATGGCTCCTGAGGGAATCAGCGAGTGCTTTCACAACCTTTTAACTCATATTTAAAGTACAGGTTTTCAACCCTCAAATTTAAAAGGTATTGCAAGACTTTCCATGTCGTTTAAATTTTGAAATTTGAATCTTTTACTGTGTGTGATTACATGCTTGAGCGTTGGGCTGGTTGTCAACACCGCTGCCTCTTGATCACAGAAACCCCTGAGGTTCTTTAAGTTTATAGTTCCGTCAGACCATCCGTCTATTTTCTCACAAAGAACGTTCGCTATATGCTGACAAGAAGGTCAGAAAGGTTAATTCCAATAACCTTGTGAGGACCGAACATTAATTCGATGAAGACTTGACCTTGGGCTCAGGCATGATTGGTTAATTGGCCCAGAAATACGATGAGTAGGGAGGCTGAGGAAGGTCAGGAGTTTCTCATGCCATTCCTGCCAGTAGCAGTTTCATGTTTGCAGACAGGATGCATCTGCATTATTCCATTACTGTCCAGCAGTCAAAGGCCCCTGGCAGGCGTGACATTAGACGCAGCTGGGCAGACGTAGAGAATGAAGCATGACGTATTAATATGCACTGGAAATTGATCAAACTTATTACTGAAAAGTACGTTGCTGAGCATATCGCTGTTATCTGTGAAAGATCATTTTGACCCATATACTGTGTTGATATTCTTTTACATCCATTAATCCAGATCCTTGGCTTCCTCCAGAGTATGAAGCCACAAAGAATTCATCCTAATGTGTATTTTTTTTAGTATTCATGTTATCACTTTCTCAGATGACTTCCATTTCCCTAAAAGAAAAATTACCAAAATTTCTACACACTTTTCACATTATCTTGTAGAAAATAAGCAGAACAGTGTGGCTTAATTGTTATTGAGTGCTGAGACTTTTCATCATACCTTAAACAAAGCTAAGCAAAGCTTTTGTTTTTATCCAAGGCTTCTCAATGAGGGCGACAAGCGACCCTTCATCGAGGAGGCAGAGAGGCTGCGGAAGCAGCACAAGAAGGACTATCCTGACTACAAATACCAGCCACGACGCCGCAAAAGTGGAAAGCCTGGTTCTGGGTCAGGAAGTGAGGCCGATGGCCATTCGGAGGGTGAGGTCGGCCAACCCCACTACAAGGGCCTCCAACTGGATGTGGCCCTCAGTAGGGGAGCTGGGTCCCCTCTGGCAGATGGGCACCACCCTCATGCTGCAGGTGGGCTTTCAGGCTCCCAGCCACTCCCTCACTGACACCATCACACTGTTAGATTAGTCTGGATACAACTGTGTGGCACACAGATACATAATTGGTTGAGTCGGCAAAGAAAACTACTGTAACTACATGTTTTCTTGTGTCTCTACAGGTCACAGTCCTCCCACACCTCCCACCACTCCCAAGACGGAGCCTCAGTCTGGGAAGGTTGGGGATGGAAAGCGGGAGGGTGCTGGGAATGGGGGCTCACGTGGTGCAATGGGTGCAGAGGGAAGCTCAGGTGCTCCGGGATCTGGTAAACCTCACATCGACTTTGGTAATGTGGACATTGGTGAGATGAGCCACGAGGTGATGGCTAACATGGAGCCTTTTGATGTCAACGAGTTTGACCAGTACCTTCCCCCCAATGGACACCCGGGGGTTGGGCAGAGTGCTGGGGGAGCCGCTGCAACAGCTTCTCCGGCCTCTCCGTACACCTACGGGATCTCCTCAGCTCTGGCAGCGGCCAGTGGACACTCAGCAGCCTGGCTCTCCAAGCAGCAGCAGCAACCGCCGCTGCAACATCACGGCCCCCCTCTGGGCTCAGATCCCTCCAAGGCCCAGATCAAGAGCGAGGTCGGGGGTACTGGGGGTCACTTTGCAGAGGCAGTCTCAGTAGGTTCCCATGTCACCTACACCCCCCTCAGCCTTCCTCACTACAGTTCTGCCTTCCCCTCACTGGCCTCCAGGGCTCAGTTTGCTGAATATGCTGACCACCAGGCCTCAGGGTCCTACTACGCTCACTCCGGCCAGGCCTCGGGGTTATACTCTGCCTTCTCTTACATGGGGCCCTCCCAGAGGCCCCTGTACACTGCCATCTCTGACCCAGCCAACGTGCCGCAGTCACACAGCCCCACCCACTGGGAACAGCCCATCTACACGACTCTGTCGCGGCCATGACAGACAACGAGACCAGAGGGCACTGGTGCAGGTTCAGCCCCCATGTCAGACCCAAGGAGCAGCAGCAGCAACAACAGTGTTGGTGGTGAAAGTGGTCTGGGCTGGGGGGAGTGGGCAGGCACTGGGGGAGTCGGCAGGGGAGGCAGGAGGGGTGAAACCCCGTTCTGCCCCTGCCCCGATGCAGGAATGCCGCCACAGCCCAAGGATGAGCTTGGAGCGTGGTGCTTTTGAAGCGTGGTTGATTATTTGGGGCTCTCGGTGTAGTAGTCAGAGAATGTATTACTTTACACCCATCGCAGAGTTCCAGGTTAGACTCACAGCAGCCAAGCCTCTGGCGCTCCAAACAACACAATTGGCAATGTTCATAGTGGTAAAGGATCATGTCAGTTTTGTGCATCAGAGGAGGCACCTTGTAGTCTACACCCCTCTCCCACAAGCCAAAAAGGGGTCAGAAGCAACAGAGACCATGGTACACATTGAGAATTGGCAAGACTTCGATCTGTATTGTGAAGGGTGTGACTGAGATGGAGCCAAATTCATGAATATGAAATGGGGTTTTTTTTTGTACCAGAAGAATGGAGTGTGAAACTATTTGGCTGTGGCCCATTCACTTCTCAGGCAAGATTGACCTTTTATCAAAGAGATGTTAGTTTCGTATTGCTTGTGGAAATCAATACAACAATTACTGATATCATTCTGAGGCACATTTGTCCCTATATTCAATAGGGACAAATTATGATGCTGTGTTCACTTAAAATGCCATTTGTACACACAATGGACGTGCATGGAAGTAAAATGCCATAAAACTATGTTGAGGTTTTGTTAAGTGAAATGTATATTTAGTCAAAAAACTATTTCTACGAGGACTATTATCAGGATAGTTTGTACAATGTACTTGAAATTAAAAATGTATGTTTATTGATGCATACAGATTTGAGATATTTGTTAAACGACCAAAGTTTTGAGACCAAAACTTAAGAGAAAAGAAACTGATTTTACAGACATTTCTCCCAACGTGACACTCAAAACTACCTTACATTTTGTAGCTAATTAGTTTCCTCTTAGCTGTCAACATGTTTCCAATGTGACTTATTGTAAAAGCCTTAAAAACATCTTGGTGTCAAAAGCTACTTTTGCCTTTTTTCACAATGGCACTGATGAGTGTGATGATTTTTCGTTCGAGTATTTGACGCAATCATGAAGAACATTCATGAAAAAAGACAATTCTATTTATACTTGCATAATCCATTTCTGTTGACCATGGTCGCAATTAGGGATGCATGATATATATCGGGCCAATAATGGGAAATTTATGTTATGTATTATTCCGATAACTAAATTATAGCCAATAAATAAAGCTGATAATACGAAGCCAAATAGCTTTCATTAACTTAACAAGTGCAGCAACTCCGATAGAGTAGGGCAGTATGCACATTCAAAATTGGTTTGCGATCCGCCAATAAACACAGAAGAAGAAGAAGAACAAACAGCATGCTGACTAGAGAGACAAACATGTCGTTACCGTTGTGGACGTTTTTCCACAGTTTCAGAAGAAGACCACACAATTGCAATTTGCAATACAAGTTTTTCGATGTACTTTATTAGAAAAAAATAAATGAACAACACGGTCATCGGTATCGGCCATGAGAAGCAGGTAATTATCGTATCGGTCATGTTAAGCAGGTAATTATTGGTATCTTATGAGAAGCAGGTAATTACCGGTTATCGCTATCGGCTTGAGAAGCAGGTAATTATTGCTTATGTTATCTGTATCGGCCATTAGAAGCAGGTAATTATCGGTCATCGGTATTGACCATGAGATGCAGGTACTTATCGGCATCAGCCACGAGAAACAGGTGATTACCGGTTATCTATCAGTATCGGCCATGAGAAACAGGTAATTATCATATCGGTCATGTGAGGCAGGTAATTATTGATTTTGTTATCGGTATCAGCCATGAGAAGCAGGTAATTATCGGTAGACTTATCGGTATCGGCCATGAGAAGCAGGTAATTATCGGTAATCTTATCGGTATCGGCCATGAGAAGCAGGTAATTATCGGTTATTTTATCGGTATCGGCCATGTGAAGCATGTAATTATCGGTAATCTTATCGGTATCGGCCATGAGAAGCAGGTAATTATCGGTTATTTTATCGGTATCGGCCATGTGAAGCATGTAATTATCGGTAATCTTATCGGTATCGGCCATGAGAAGCAGGTAATTATCGGTAATCTTATCGGTATCGGCCATTTGAAGCGGGTATTGTTGGTAATCTTATCGGTATCGGCCATGTGAAGCAGGTAATTATCGGTAATCTTATCGGTATTGGCCATGTGAAGCATGTAATTATCGGTAATCCTATCGGTATCGGCCATGAGAAGCTGGTAATTATCGATTATCAGTATCCTTATCGTGCATCCCTAGTCGCAGTGTGTCAAAAAATGCATGATAGAAGCTTTTTCATTGTTTTAACAATTGACTGTATTAATATTGTTAAATGCTTTTTGCCATTATTATTTTCACTGAAAATCTGCACCACTGTCTTTTCTTTACCTTTGTGTGTCTTTCAAAATATGTATCGAATATTCAATGTGAAATGTCAGATCTTGCGATTGTAGTTGTGTACAGTAAATGTTTTTTAAAAACAACATTGTTTCAATGTGGGAGATGCCAATACTGAGAAACAGTTGCCAGAGATTGTGCGAGTAAAGCTTCCAGGAGATGATACATTTTAACGCAGCCTAATATTAAATATAAAATGTGCCTGGCCCTTAATAATACCTGCAACTCACACATGAAACAGAGAAGTATTTTATCTTAAATCATGTTTGTTTCTTTCCCAATTTTTGGACTATTAGTTAATTAGATTTTTCATGTTGTGTCTTTTTCCTCATCTTGATAGTTTACTGTTTCTCCACATGTAATTTCTATCCCTCATCTCCTTAACACAACTGTATTTTAAGTATCTTATTCTTCATTTTGGAAAGTGAAAAAAAAATCAAAAACAAATGAATTTACTATGCTTTGTTTTTATGTATATCACTCAAATATTCTTTATCACTATGGACACGGATCCGAACCATATGCATGCAGCACTGCTTGTTAAAGCCCATTTCTATTTAACCATTTACCTCCAGCACAAGAGGCAAAGCTCATTTTACATCCTTGTTGTGTGAAAATATGCGTTATGTTGCTATGAATTTAACATTTCTTATTTATATTTGTTTTTATGTTTGTGTGCGCTGTTAGTTGTTTCTCTCCATTATGAGGACGACCTTTGACTGTTACTGCCATTTTAGTATTTCATAATTTCCATTCTTGTATAACTGTTGCCAGCACTGCACAGCAACATGACTTCTAAATAACCGCAATAGCGAAAGCCTAAACATGTGATGATGATGACTAATGACCTTTTACGCTCACTTGAAATAAAGCTCTATTATTTCTGCTTTGATACATATCTGCCTCTTGGAACATTTTTAAATGAAACAAAATTACGTAAATAGTAAATAACACATCTCGGTCATCAACAAATTGTCATGAAAAGCACGTCATCATGGCATCTAGTGACTCAACCACTGCTCACATTCTTGGCGTAATCTGTCCAGCTAGTGGATAATTCACTTTAACTGGCTGGGACTCACAGCTACAGCAATCTACAACCATCAGCAGAGGAAAGGTGAGTGATGGTGCCTTGTATAAGCAGGCAGTGTATGAGACTGCAGGGATGGTGTGTTACATTACAACAGTAGCAGTCATCAGATATACATTAGTGTGCTGCAGTTTGTAGCCGTTTACTGTGTAAATTTCCTCCAACCAAACTTGAACTAATCCAGCCCCAGATGAGGGTAAGATTGGTTATACATGCCTATAAGCATATTTCAAGTTTGTTATAGTGTGCATGTGTGTTTCTCTGTGTCGCGGGTTAAGCCCGACTCCTAATTCCCTCTCTTTAATCGGCTGTGTGATACTTTGGAAAGACAAAGAGGGCCATTGAAGGGGAGCTAGGGGAGGAGGGAAACAGGGCAATGAGGGAGCCTTACCCATAACTGCCTGGCCTGTAGCTTCACCGGGATACAAAGGGACTCTCATACTCTCCCTGCACATAGACCCCGCAACCCCCACTACCCACCCTCCTCCTCCTCCTCTCATCCCCCACACTCACCCCATCCACTCTTTTCAGGTTGGGGTTGTAACGAGATTAAAACATTCCAAAAGTTAAGAGAGTTAACCAGAGAGAAGACGTAGGCAGAGGTTAGGGCTGTCCCGAATTCCATTTTTGGGCCCTCGAAGCTTCGGTGAGAAATATTTGAAGGTATTCGAAGCTTTGCGGCACAGCAGGCTGATAAGTTATTCTGTCTGTCTGTCTGTCTCCATCTCGGGACAGTGCCGTTGCCACATTACTGTACACACACGCACCTCTATACACAACAAACAGCGATATCCATTTGAGAATAACTAACAATAATTCATGTTGAATAGGAATAATGCTGTGGGATTATTCCTTATTTCTAGGGGTATTTTGTGATTTATACTTTATTATTACATACTTAAATTAAAAAATTAAAAAATTAAGCATTTGAATACTGATTTGGAGGTTGATCACCATGGCAACGGTCGAAGCTTTGAAGTTTTGAAGCATTTGGGTCAGCCCTAGTAGAGGAATTTATTTGTTTAAGTGATTTTTGAGCACCAAACTGTTAAAGCAGGTATCAGTAGAGATGGGACTGATCCAATTCAATATCGGTATCGGGTTCCGATACTGACGTAATTCACGTATCGGATATCAGACTGAGGTTACTGATCCGCTTTCCGATTCATATGAATATGTAATAATGGTGGAAAATGTCCCTCCAGCTGTGTTACGGCTGCAAATAACCTGGTTAGCTACGCTAGCTTCTTTAGCACGGAGGTCGAGTGGCTCCAAGCCCAGAACAGGAGATAAACACGATAAACAACACATGAACTATTGTTTGTATTTTCGCAGTAACAGACTTTCAACCGGGCAAACTCTAAAAACATGAAGAGACATTTTGCCGAAGGAAGTCGTGAGAAAACAAAGGTTTTGTATTGATTAGAAAAAAAGCCCAACCTAGGCATTAAAATTAGGGATGCACCAATACGTCTTTTTCAGTCCCGATAGCAATACCTGAGCTTTGAGTATCGGCCGATACAAAGTACCGATCCAGTACCAGTGTTTAATTAATAAGCTGTATGCCTCACTGTGTGGAAGGGACTCTCTGCGATCGTTCTTTTATGTGTAAGGCAACATCAGACTTAACTAAAACATTGCTTTCCTAACTTTGTAAAACAAAATGTAACAAATAAATAGATATAACTTTACTGAATTATTTATTATTAAAATAATAAATCGTACACCAACAACTTGGCAAAAAAATCTTCAAAATTAACAGGAATTACAATTCAGGTGTAAACCTTTTTAATGTAGAAACAAATTGGTCAAAACGTAAACAGGAATTAGAATTTCAGTATATAATGTACAGTATATAGTATATAAACATAGAACTGAATTTAATAGATCGGCCCCATTGTCACCGTAATCCGACCCAGCTATTTGAGTCAGTATCGGCCTGATATCCAATCCGGTATCGTTGCATCCCTAATTAAAATGCATGAAAAATTTGGCAAACTGGGCCACATTGATTCAGAGCTTAAATGTAAAGTAGAATAGCCACAAAATTGGCATCATGTAGCGTCTCTTGTTAGAAGGACGATCTGTAAAATACTACAAAAGATCTGAAGAATTCAAGTAAAACATTATCTGAACCAACGTAATTCACAATCCCTTGATCTAATAATCAAATCTACAAATCCAGTAAACAAATGCAAGGAACGATATAGTCCAGGTGTCGTGTGACCACAGGGTTAATGGTGAATTGTCAGAGCGCTAGTAATATAGTTAAAAAGTTAATTATAAGAGAACCACAAAGAAAGACATAGTGACTGCGGGCCAGATCAACTGAACAGAGACATAAAGACATATTAGATAAGAAGACAAGCAAATGAAGCGGAGGGTAGAGAGAGAACTGGGTTGAGGACGACCTCATGGTGTCCTCAGTGTGGTTGGTGCTGTTGAGTGTCACATGGGCTGCACCCTCAGGCACTGTCTCCTCCAATCAAAAGACTCACAGATTAAAGCAGTATTTTAGAAATTGATAGCGTGACTGTGGCTACGCACAATTATAGATACCAGTACAAACTGGATTCTCTCCGATGACATTTAAATGCTTGTGAGAGAGATGATACGCACCTCTCGGCTTTACTTTCACCACGGGGAAAACATGCTACTCCATCAGCTGAATATATAAAATCCTACCGTCCATCTACCAGAGGCTGGGGTATCATCATGCAGCTTCTTCTACAACAAAGCTGTTAATCCTCTCATTCTCACAAACTTTCAGCCCCCTCTGCCTTCCTGCATGCACTGGCCCTCTTTCTGCCTGGGCAACAACCCATTTCCCCCTAAACAATACAGTGACTGTTTGGCTGCTTTGTGCGTATGTGTTTGTACGTGGGGAAGAAGGGGGAGACACGGAGAGCGCATCATGATCGTTACAACACTTCTCCATCAGCTGCAGGAGTAGACCTGCTTCTAATCAATCAGTTGATTTCGACAGATCTGTAAAACTTGAGTTTCTCCACAAAGAATCACACAAAAGCACCACTTTAAATCTTGTGTTTTACCAGAGATGTGTTGATAAATGTCTTGGAAATTAGTCATTGAAAGCATAAAAAATTACTAATTGACTGAAGAAATCTTGGTTGACGAAGACAAAAATGGCCGATTAGTCGACTAATCGACTAAGAGGGGGCAGCCCTAGATGTATGTATAAGAAATCTGCCATTTTTTCAAGGAACCTCAATTATAAAAATGGTTAATTGATACTCAACATGATAGCAGTTACTTGTGTAGCTGCCTTTGTATATGTAAGTTACAGTAGCTTACAGCTGAACTGCACAATCTTCAGTTGGAAACATTGTGAAATTATTTCATGTGACAGTAATCATAACTTTTGCTGCACAAAAGAAAGCTGCATTAGCCAAATAAAAAGTGGTTGTATGTACTCTTATATATATATATATAGGGATATTTACTAGTCAATACTACTAAAACCTAAAGCTGTACCAACACCTAAACATGATTAAACCGTATGACACACTGTAGGTTCAGGGCAACTAAATAAATCTCTTGCAGTTCCTTAAGTTTACCTGGACTTCCTACTTGCTCACGTGTAAGTGGCTTATTGCATAATAATACTATTAAATCCCTGTGACACGGATATTAACCCATAGCAGGGCTGGCACGTATACCATTTTTTTGGCGATAAATATTCAAAGGTATTCAAAGCTTCGGGACAGTGCCGCTGCCGCACTACTGGAAACACACGCACCTCTATACAGTGATATCCGTCTGAGAATAACTAATCATAATTCATTTTGAATATGAATAATGTCGAATCATTCCTTATTTCATACTTTTATATATTAAAAAAACAACAATAAAAACGAAGCATTCAAATACTGATTTGGAAGTCAATTACCATGGCAACGGTTGGATCAGCCCTAACCCATAGTATAACTTAAAACATATCTTGTGGTTCATAGTGTTATGAATGACACATGGTCATTTATACAAAAGAGTTTATTAATAACAATAAAACAGTTTTTCTTTTTTACACACTAATCACCTCTCTCCTTCAAAATAACAAATGGAATAATTAATAATAACACAGGATGATTTTGTAAAACAAAGTAAATGTTTGACTTGAGTTACATTTCCCCCTTGTGGCTCTTAGTTATAATGCAACTGTTAAAGAAGTAAAAGAAGCACTGTAGATTTTAACTGGAGTTGTGTAACACGATGAGACTGAGAACGTAACAAGTCAGATGACAGGATTATAAACCTGCAAGCAACACACTGTTATGATTTTAATGAGTCTTCTAGTGTCTGTTCAGAACAATTCATGTTTTCATATTTCACTGACTCACAGAGTCAGCTGACGTGCTGGATGTTTGTGGATCAAATTGAGGCGTGAACAGGTGGGTGATGCTCGGTGATATCGGCCTTAGGAGTCCTCTGGGTTTGTGTAGCTGACTGACCTGATCAGTGCAGACTGGATGAGTAGTTTAATCAGTTACGATGAGTTCGTCACAGCCCCAGTCCTCGTAGCTCCCATCAGGAAGGTACCTGCGGATGATGATGGGGATCTTTCTGCTCCTGTTGGGGATTGGAGGTCAAACAGACAGTAAGACACTGGGCAGTACAGAGAAGCCCTACTCTTTAAATAATGACAGAAGGAAACTAAAGATGCAGTCATGATATTATCTTATATAAAGCATTACTGACAATTCAAACTAAACAATTATCACTTACTTGAGCTCTTTCATAGCTATTTGCAAGGGGTCTGTTTCTCCCTCCAGCTCCACCATGACTGGAGCGCACATCCTGTTGGAAACAAATCAGCAGATAGTGAATGCTGAAATACAGTCAACACCTAAGCCTAACTAATAAAGTTGCCTCCAATTCCAAACACCCAAACCGTACTACAACAGATTTAGGGATGGGTATTTGTACTCGTAACATTAAAAGTGTGCCACCCAGACAAATCACCTAGCTCCTGATTAATGATTGATATGGAGTTATATTTGAGTCTAGTGGTTCTGCTCATACTGGTCATCTAACCTCATTGTTTCCTATCCGATACCTTTGTCGAGCTTTGTCATAGTTTTAAAGTCCATTCTTTCCTTGCAATTTAATATGGGCAATATTGAAGCACATAAATATTATTATTATTATTATTATTATATGTCTCAATGTCTATGTACATCTACATAACATGACACAACTATAGGGATAATTATCTGTGCTTTTAGAAGAAATTAATAATTTTTTTTTTTTTAAAAGTAGTAATAGCAAGTGAATGTGATGACCAAACTGGAAGGACATTAAAGGTAGGGTCGAAAACATAGGAGAAACTAGCAAGTGTAAACTAGATTTTAAAAATTATCCAACCAAAAAACCCACCCCAGCGTTGCCAACTCTTTTCCAACGAAAGTAGCTAGCAGCACTAGTTCCAAAAGTCGCTAAATCTAGCGAGAAAGTCGCCAAGTCGGCAACACTGACAACCCGTCCCTTCAGGCCTCCCTCCAAAGCCACTTCCCCAAAATCATCTTTATGAAAGTAAACGACGAACATGGCTATTGTTAGTGCTATTGTTATTGGAAGACTCCGTTGACGTGCAATGAGTGCACGCAGGTAGGTAGGCTGAATGAAATGATTCGACGGGTTTGTTAAAGTCCTGCAACAGCCACATATACCTGATTTTTTTTCCTTTTTTTTTGTCAGAGCATTTGATTTATTGATTGCTGTCGGGATGTAAAGATAATTTCAACAAATATAAGAAAAAATGGTTCTGAAATACCTTACCTACCCTAGCTTTAATAATTCATTGCACTCAGGTGTACTTAGACTGATATTTCCAAACAGTGGTAGACCAAAATTCAAGCAGAGGAATGAGCAATTACAGATGCGTTCGCAATCTTTTACCAAAAGCGCAGACGCTTAGTGGCAAAAATCAACTACACAATTAATGACAGTGTTGTAGTTCGCAGGTTTCTGTCCTCACAAAATGCACTTCCACCTCAATGATATATGGACATGGAAAGCAAGATCATAGTAGAGTGTGTAGACAGGAGTCAAAGGTCAGAGACCAGATCTGAACCCAGGACATTGTGATGGTCAACACATAGAAAAACACTCACGCTATCTGGAGAGCTCGTGTCCCCAGCACTCTGGCTCTCTCATATTTGGTCATGTAAGGTGTTGTGATCCTCTTCTGGTTGGCCTGCTGCCCCTCTCCGGCGGGAAGGATCTGCACGTTCTCACGGTCCTCCTGCACACAACAGCAACCCAATGATATTATCACAGAGCAGCGGTGGAGAACGTTAGAGACATAGAAAATGGCTAAATGGTAGATGCTAAATGTATTGATGTCACGTGCTGTGCCGAGGCTTCGGCGCGTGTCGAGTAATCCAGGAAGTTTTCCGCGATGCGTGTATCGAGATATGTATCGTTTTAGACCAATGGCGTCATTGATGACGTCCGAAGCCTCGCTGCCCGGCTATACCGCCTGACTGGTTCAGGAAGTGGTTCAGATTTTCCCTGGTTAAACCAATGCCACTTTCCAGAAGTGACACAGAGCACTAATATTACCCCTCCTGCCATTATTATATTATATTACACTACAATACAATTAATGACCAAGGATTGGTTTACACACATAAGATGCATTACTCATAAAACAATTACAGTTTATTATACATGTATGTTATATACTCATAATAATACTTACTAGAAAATAGTCATTATATTATATAGATATAAATAGATTACATGGTTATATATTTTTTTCATTGTTTATAGTTGTTCCCAACAGCCTTTACTGGCACAAAATAAAGTATATCACAGATCACATGGTTAAGATCATATCTGCCTGTTTTACAATTCTTTGAATGTCTGTGATACGATCTTATGTAACTTTTACCATTCTTTTATTGAAAGTCTTTTAACTTTTTCTTTTACCTGCTGGTTTAACGGGCTGTCTGTGAAGGACAAAAACAGTCTAAATAGTATGGTCAAAGTGTGCTCCAAGATTATTGGAGTTCAGCAGGACTTGGGCACAATTTGGGAGAAACAGGTGGCTGAGAAAGCAAAAAATAATTATCAGCCAACCAGATCACACGTTATAATGTGCCCTTAAGGAGAACAAATCGTTACTCCAAGTCCTTTATCCCTTCTGCTGTTAAGCTGCTGAACACAGACCATACCCATTTTAAATTACTGTTATTTAGAGGAACTTTAAGATATGTTGTTCTCATATATTGTTTCTTATTTGTTGGCTTTTATTGCTATAATCCTATTCATATGGTTCTTATTGTAACTTATCCCTCCAACTGCCCCATGCCTTTAATGTGTCATATGATACCAGCATCTTCACTCTAGCTTTAAAACTGGGCCAGCTACAGTGGGTATCATTTGTACGTTGATCTTCGCCTGTCATACCTGGTGCTTCTTCACACTTTTCTTTGGCCAGAAATGTTGCCATAGCTTCTCTGATCCTTTCATTTTCTTGTTCTCTTTGTACCCTGGCTTTTATTTTTTTTAGTCATTATGGCTTTTTCCTTAACTGATGGTGCATTGTTGTAACTATCTATATGATTTATTTTGTATTTATATGTTTTTATTTTGTTTAGATCTGAAGTTCTGGGAGTTAATTATTTGTATCATGCTTTTATTGTAAAGCACTTTGTAAGCTTTTTTTTGAAAGGTGCTATATAAATAAAGGTATTATTATTGTTATTATTATTATTATTATTATTATAATATTGTATGTATGCCTATGTATTGATTTTAAATTAAAGGGACTGTTTGTAACTTTTTAAGCGTATATATGTACCGGGTCGGGACACATGCGCGCTCGCATATGCACGCTCACGTGTGGCCGCTGTCTCTGCTCCTCTGCCTGCTTGCCTTCACTCAGACAGACTGCGTTCTCGCTGTCTCGCTCCACCTCTAGACGTGAACGCGCGCTCACTCCACACTGCAGGAGAGTTAATGCAGAAATAACTGCTGCAGCTCCTCCAGACCAACAGAGGTTTCCTGTGTCTTGAAGTGACGGGGCTCCGCAGCGAGAAACGTTATCGCCGGTGTATAGTGCCGGTGTCTCCCTGCGGGCGCAGTCAGGAGGCGATAACGGAAAAGCCAACACTAGGATCAGCATTGATTCATGGAGAGACCTTCGTCTGGTCAGCTAACATTACTGCCAAGCAGGTGAAATATAGAGTGATATTGTGGTTTTAGCTGACGTGTGTCGCCTCACTGTTTTGTGCGATGCTCGTTCATGTCTATGTAGAGCGAGCAAGCGCGAGCCCGACGCTGACTTTCATTGACTTAACAGCCACAGGTGTCGCTGTTAACAAGCATTTCTGAAAGTTACAAATAGTCCCTTTAACTCGTACTGTCAGTGATATAGGTCAGTTGGTAAATTGTTGTACTTGATCCCATTTAAGGGTCAACCATAGACCTTTGCATTGGCCCCCCTGGGCCTTGGGCTGGGGGTCGTCTGTACCCTTTTACCCCCCCTGACGGCGGGCTTGGTTAGAACAGCCAGTTATATTACAATTAAACGAACAACTTACATCTTCCGCGTTTTCCAGGTCATCCAATCCCTCATCCTCTTCGGCATCATCAAAATCTCCGTCGTCGAAGCTACAAAGTTGACATGAAATCAGTGAAAACAGAGAAAACAGATCCACATCAGGTTTATAATGGACAGTTCTGCTAGCTAACGAAGTGGCTAAGTGTTAGCTACAAACAACGTTAACGTCGTGTTATATAGTATATATATATAGTTATATAGCATATATATAGTTAATATAGGATGTAAACAATGTGTCGTCACTTACTTATCCTCGTTGTCGGACATGGTTTGTGTTGAGTCTTGTATTTGTTAGTTCTTACTAGTATAAATGTTCACAGACACTTTGTTGTCATGGAGCCACATGAACGTTGAGAACTCTTAACTTCCGGGTGCTTGGTCCGTTGGAAAATAATTCCGGATGCCTCCAGGGGGAACGTTTGTTTTTCGTTCCGCTCGTTTTACTGTGTAGTAAAAAGAGTGTTTAGAAAAGTTAAAGCTCGCATTCTTTGGTCTGATGTAATACAAATAAAGCGATTGTGGTACTGATAACATTTTTATTTTTATCTGTCTGTCCTTTTTTACTAAGTTACTGCATCACAAAGCTGCATCACTTTTTTTCAGCTCCTTTGTGGATTTCCAGGCTCTGCTCTCCAGTGTTTTTTATTATATTTGTATTGACACTTTGCAACAAACATACATAACATAATTTAAAGATCCTGTATACATACACCACCCAACCATGTCTGTCCAAAGTGCTGTATTTTAAGATTTGTTATACACATAAAAACATTGAAAACAACAGTATGAACAAATGGGGAGTGATCTTTTCATTATCATACAATCATAGATTTGTAAATAAAAAATCTGGCCTGTGGGGTGTTACATAGTTGACCCAGTTGTCCCAGCGGGACACAAATAATTCCAGTTTATGGTTAACATATGCTGTTATCCTCTCCATTTTGTAAATGTCCATTGTAATACCCATCCCTGCATTTAGAGTTGGACTCTCCTGTGATAACCACTTCCTTGTAAGAGCCTTTTTTTCCATCTAAATTCCCTCCAATTTTGCAAGCTGGTACATTTCCATTGATATGACCATATTGTTGTCCATTCTTCCTCAGATATGATCATCTCTGCTTCCTTCCCCCATTTTGTTTTAATATACAACGTTGAGTGTATTTTAAGATTTAACAGCCCTTTATACATACATGAAATGATTCTAACAGTATTTGAATTGTATGCTTTTTAAAATAGTTCTATCAAACACAACCTAGGCTGTGTTAAAATGTTCACCTTTTTATTGCTCTCACATGTTTCTAACTGAAAACCATGACAATAGAGCAAGCACAAACTGATAATGGAAATAACATTTATTGTTTCTTTTATGTGAAATTTCTTGTGTTGTTTTAAATGTTTTGCTTTAACTCTGTTGCTGTTTTAAAGTCTGTTGTTTGGGCTTTTTGTGAAACTATTTATGCTGCCATCTTGGCCATGACTTCCTTGGAAAAGAGACTTTGAATCTCAATGGGAAATATCCTGGTAAAATAATGGTAAAATAAAATAATAAAAAAGAAAAGTATGTTGTTATTCATCAAACAATTCAAGACAAGTTGGTTTTAACGGACTGGTTTGAGTAAGTTTAAATGCACCTTTTCAGTATAGTGGATAACTATCATATCAAAAAGTAGCTTAAACATAAAATACACAATTGTTATCCATAGAAAAGACATACAACATTCCCCAAATACATATTTATTGCATACTTCAACTAATACAAGTATGTAATAAAATAAAAATAGATAAATAAATATTGACTGTATCGAGCAAGTAAAGAAACATGTACATCGATAACAGTGAAACATTTTTATTGAGAGAATATTTCATTTAGTCTATGCTACCAAGCTGCTCTTCAACATAAAATGAATAAACTATTTCCTATTGTG
This sequence comes from Sebastes umbrosus, assembly GCF_015220745.1. Lineage (NCBI taxonomy): Eukaryota > Metazoa > Chordata > Actinopteri > Perciformes > Sebastidae > Sebastes > Sebastes umbrosus. The sequence continues at coordinate 11,005,012 of NC_051282.1, read as the reverse complement.
ATCAACAAGATTCCACTTTTCCACAACGCTTACGTCATTGTTATCATCTCAAAGTACAAGTTTGTTTTCTGAGTTGAGTTTCTGCAGCCATGATTCAGCTCTTCTTGTCCGCAGGGTCTTTGTTGCTCTCTGCTTATTGATTTAGCATCTTAAACATTTTTGTGGGGTTGAACTTTCCTTTTGACTTCTTTAGCTCCTTTAATCCTTCTTTCTGGAACTCTGAGGAGAGGTAGATGCTTTAAAACACGGGTCATCATGGACAGGAGAAGACATAAAACAGACACAACAGTATGAAAAAGGCTTTTTGATATTATAAGTTTCCTCACCTTTGTCCTTCATCATGGCTTCTGAAACCTTATCTTCTTCACTTTCCCTAATCAGAAAAACAAAGTTGCATTTATGCGACATAAAAATCTATGAATGTGAAAGCCCCATGTATTGCTTTTTTTTCTGTGCACCTCTGCCTGTCCTGATCCAAGGTGCTGATGATCTGGTTCCTCTGTTCGATGACAGCGACCAGCTCCTTCATCAGCTTCTGCTCTCGACCTCGTTCCTTCCGACTCCAGTCGCCCTCTGAATGTGAAGACGACGGTGTGTATAACATTTAAAACAAAGCACCACATATCACTACTTTGCACTGCATCACATTCACCACATTCAGGAAACAGTACCCAGTGAGGGTTCTGATTTATTTGTCAGATATGTTACAACATACAACTCAGTAACACATTGACCTGGTTTATTAAGGAGACACCTGAGCTCGTACTCCACTTCTGCCTGTCTCTCCTCCAACTCCTGCTGCTTCCTCCTGGGAAAAGGCACAACACAAAATGTCTGTAAAATTCAAGAAACCTCCCATCATGACACATTTTGGATGCAGAGCAAACTGCGGTGGAAATGAAAAATGATGCCACTTATTCTACAACTTCAGCAGAGCAAAATCCTGGTCCTGGTCTAGTCTACTTACAGATGAACCAGCTCTGTATCTCTGCGCACCAGAACATTTTTCTCATGGATGAGAGAGAACCACTCCATTAGCATTTGTTCCTCCTCTTCATCTAAAAACAAAAGGAAACAAACATATAAACATCCCTGTTACATAGTTAGTATTCATACACTGCATTCAAATAAACAGTGATTTTGTGCCGGTGAACCATTTTGTCTAGAACCAGTACAGTAACCATTCTTGCAGTCTCTCAGATTCCCCTCCAGTTCGATTCCTCTTTGCTCCAGTGCTTCCAGATGTTTATCCAGTTCGCTCATCTCCACCTGCAGATCTTCTGTGGACACATTCTGGTCTGTCTGCACCTGGCAGGCATCATATAAGACATATTAGGCTACATTCCAAATTGCATACTTTTTACTTTTAGTACATACTACAGCTGCCCTTACAAAGTACATACTGTTACATGTAGTATAAATACATTTGGGACATACTACTTTGTCATAACATTGCACCTTGAACTTTGACCCTCTTGCTCATATATCCGCTGCGCAGAGGATTGTGGGTCAGAATAGCCAGAGAGGCATTTGACATACTATGTATTGGGACTAGGGCTGACAAAATTAACGCATAATAACGCGCACATTTGTTTTAACACCACTCATTTCTTTAATGCATTAACGCAAACAATCTTTCGTTGGTTGTAGCAGCCTCAGTTTTAAAGCTGATGGTCATGTGAAACTAGAAAACCTAAGAAATCCATTGGTACCAACCATGTCATACTAGCTTGTGCAAAGGAGGTTAAATAAAACTCCAAACTTACGCTAAATTTTAGCAAGAAAAAACTGGCATGGTCATTCTCAAAGGGGTCCCTTGACCTCTGACCTTAAGATATGTGAATGAAAATGGGTTATATGGGTACCGACGAGTCTCCCCTTTACAGACTTGCCTACTTTATTACAATCACATGCAGTTTGGGGCAAGTCATAGTCAAGTCAGCACACTGACACACTGACAGCTGTTGTTGCCTGTTGGGTTACCATGTTATAATTTTAGCACATTTTTCATACTTAATGCAGTACCTGTGAGGGTTTCTGGACAATATTTGCCATTGTTTTGTGTTGGTAAATAATTTCAAATAATAAATATGTTCATACCTTTGCATAAAGCAAGCATTATTTGCCCACTCCCATGTTGATAAGAGAATTAAATACTTGACAATTCTCCCTTTAAGGTACATTTTGAACAGATAAAAACTGTGCGATTAATTATGATTAACTATTTTAATTGATTGACAGCCCTAATTGGGGACATACTAAATGCCATTTATCTGTCACTACAAAAATGCTATGCCGCATTTCTGATAGAATGAACCAAGAATGATTTTTCATCAGAATAATTAATCCCTAATAACCGTGTGATGAGGGCTAAAATAATCTGATCCTTCTATTAAGGTTAAAGATGATGACGTGGAGCCAAACCTAAAAGCCATTCAGATTTTGTCCTGCAATGTGTCAATATGTATTTAGAACACTGAACACATCAATTACTATGAACAATTAATGAGTTATTTTTTATTATTAGTTGCTTTTTGAGTTCTAAATCCAGCCGTTGTACCTTCCTCTTGACGAGTGGGAAGCCGTGTCCGGGGGCAGGGGCCCGCGTAGCTGGGATGGCCTGAAAGGTCTTTGATTTGGTCATCGCAGGTTCTCGATCAAAGGGATTCTCTTTGCAGGCCGGCTAGAAATAGAAAGAAAGTTGTTGTTTTGAAGTATTGTGGTTATGAGAAAACATAATTTCATTATGAGCAGTTAGCCATTATCTCTTTTCATACCTTACTTCCACATGACATGACCTGATCAGATTCATTTGTCTCTGTCAAGTCAGGATGCAAAATGGAACTCTCAGATGGGGCAGATGTGATAGCCGGCACAGACAGACTCCTGGGTAACACGGGACTCTGTGCTTCATCTGAAGCTGCTCCTCCTCCTCCTCCTGTGGCTCCAGTTTCATCCAAATCTGACAAACCAAGTTGACTGGTATCTCCAGCTCGTTCACTTGAAGCTCTCACATCATCATCATCATCATCATCAGGTGTAGATCTACTGATTCTGCTTGGCCTCCGCCGGCCAGAGATAGATTTGTATCGAGGAATGAGTAATGGAGATGGAATGGGAGGCAGCTGTGTCCAGGGTCCGGGATGGACGATGCTAATCCATGGGTGGTTGGTGTGCACTTTGGGTCCATTACTGGTCGGGCTGGTGTTGCAGGAAAGACAAGAGAGGACTCCACAAGTAAGGAAGAACGTCTGAGGTAAACAGTAATTATCATTATTATGGTAAATGACACTATTCTATAAAGCTCCTTTTATGTGATGTTTAAGATTTTGCCAACATTTAGATTTTTTGCTATTTGTTATAGTTAGATTTTTTTGATAATCTGTAAGATTAAAATGTTTATATAATTGTTCTGATTATTGACAATACTTAATAAATTTGTATACTGAGTAAAAGAAAAGAGATGTTTTAAAATATAACATAATCAAGAGGAATACAGACTCTTTCTGTTGACTCACATGTGAGATGAGTTGGGTGAATTTCCTGCGTAGAGAAATAGAGAGGAAAATGGCTTCAATCATTTTTTTCACTCAGTCATGAAAGAGAAGAGCACACCAACATATATACAGTACATGCAGAGAGTCAAAAATGAGTAGATGACTAGGGGGCGCTATAGAGCTGACACTTCACACCCAAACATAGTTGTGACATAAAATCAAAAGAATTACTAGTTTGAATTTGAGTGCAAAGTTTCATGAATTATTGTGAACCCTAATGTCCTCAAACATGGGTTTGTAAAATGAAAATTAATGCACAAAATCCCAAATGGCTGACTTCCTGTCAGGTGAAATTTTCTATTTTTTTTTAAATATATTTTTATAGATGAGAACAATGATCCCATCAAATTTCATGAACATCAAAGGCTGTCTCTGGCTTGAGTTTGGGGGCGCTATGGAGCCCGCTGGCCACGCCCGATCCCAATCATTGCACAGCTATGCAATTTTCCAGTTCTGAAGTGTGTGCCAATTTTCGTGAGTTTTCGTGCATCCCGAACCCCTCAAATATGTGATTCCGCAGCAGAAAAAAATAAAATAAAATAAAATAAAATAAAATAAAATAAAATAAAATAAAATAAAATAAAATAATTTACAAAAACAATAGATTTCCTATTTACCTTCGAGGGTGTTCATTGGCTGGGCGGTTTTGGTCCTGGGTGCAGGAACAGGGACTACAGAAGACTCCAACATCCGCCTGGGGGCTGGAACCGGCCGACTGCTTCCTTCTGTCACTGGGACACACGATGAATAGAGTTCAGAAGGTTCTTGAGTCTTTGTCGCTTCCTGCTGTGTCATGCTTTCTGTCAGAATGGGTGAAGCTTTTCCAGATCCTTTCCCGTCTTCAACACTGGGAGGAGGAGGAGGAGGAGGAGGAGGACGAAGAGGACGTACTGGCTTGTTTACCGTGCACTTCAGTCCGACAGTTCTGTTTTCTCTGTTTTTCAGCTCAACGCTAATCTCCTGCCTTTCTCTCCCCTCTTTGATCTCTGGTGTTTTACAAACCAGTCTGTCCTGTGACTCTGTTGTCTTAGAGTAATGAGGGACGCTGGTTATAGCTAATCCTCCCAGAGAAAAATAACTTGCCTGAAACTCACATTTGGGCCGATTCTCAGCAGATCTGGTTTGCTGATTTAGGTCAACGCGAGTTCCGTTACTGTCTGTTATGTGGTGAGAGCAGATCAAGGAGCGGTCATCACTTCCCTTCGTGTAAGACCCTGGTAAGAGAGTGCTGTGGCACACTTTGCACCTGAAAGATAAAAGTGAAATGTGAAAAAAGGTCAAAAAAACAAAACAAGCTGCAGTTACCTTGTGAAATGTGCTGTTACCTAAAACAGCTGCGATGGTAGACCTCCCCGTCCGTCAAATGTCTCTGTATGAGGTGGACAGGCTTAGAACACAAATTACACACTGCTTGCGGCCTTGTGTTGGATAAACGGTCTTTTCTCCTGGTTCTCAGATCAGTGGAGCTCTGAAAAGAGAAGAGGAGTGAGGCTGCAGCTGAGATGACAAACAGGTGTGTTCACATTGGGAATATATATATGTGTGTTAAGATTACCTTTAGGGCTTTCAGACCCTCAGGAGTTTTATTCTTTGTGAAGTTGTTGAAGAAAGTCCCATGTGATGACTTCGAACTGGCCAGACCTGCTGCAAAGTCAAGAGAAGATATGTAAATGGAGCACAAAGAAGAACTTGAAGATGAACATGTAAATAAATGTGCTTTGAATAATCCTAGGAACCCGTTAGTGCCCTTCAAGAATCATGTACCGTGTCAATAAAGTGCCTTTGAGAAACACAATAAACTTCAGCTTGCTAATTTTCTGCAAGTGGCTATGAATAAAAGTATCTGACAAAGAGCTATAAAACATTAACCTTCTGAAACCAGCGGGCAATCCCGACCGACTTTACTGTCTTTCAGAGGCTGTAGCAGGTTCAGTTTTACAGCTAGAGTGAAGGTACGGATATGATACGAAACTAGAAAACCTAAGGAACTACTATCATCTTCATATTACAATGCCACCCCTTTCCTATACCCCATTTTACACAGTTGGACAAAAAGGGACCTTACTTTCTATGTCTCTGTTCTATGTTTGTCAGCTCGTTGTTTTCGGTCATTGTTGATATTTGTCTGGTTACATAAATGTGTCCATGTCCACTCTTGAATGTTTGTTTTTTTTGTCACTGTTGTTGTCTGTTTATTGGGTTATATGTCGGTAAAGTGGCCAGCCTATTCAGCCCCTACTTTTTTTTCGGTTTGTTTTTTATTATTATTTTTTAAGTAATATGGTTTGACTAAGATTATGATTATTACTAGTATTATCACCTTTCTTTTCCTTCATTGTCTATTAATTTGAAAAAGAATAAAAACAAAGCAAATTTAGTCCTCCATAGAGGGGGGGTGGGGGGGCGGCGGGCCAAAAAAAGAAGAAGAAGAAGAAAAAAAAAAAGAAAACCTAATTAATACATTGATACCAACCATGTTATGCTATCTTAAATAATGATAGCTTGAAGTTATGCGAGGAAAAACTGGCATTGCCATTTTCAAAGGGGGTCCCTTGACCTCTGACTTCAAGATGTGTGACTGAAAATGGGTTCTACGGGTACCCACGAGTCTCCCCTTTACAGACATGCCCACTTTATGATAATCACATGTAGTTTGGGGCAAAATATGTGTATAAATGTTATTTTTCGCCTATTCTAAAATGGTGTATTTGAATATTTATGCATACTGGGGTCCCTAAACAGTCTTGAAATACATAAATTGGGTATCACTGTAAAGCTGAGACTCTTGTGAATCCAATGAGCCCAACTGTATTCATATGTTTTAGTCCCCATAGTAGCCATTTCATTGTAGTGAGACCATTTCTTTAAAATCACTGTATAAAATTACCTGTTGTGACCTTCTAGCAAAAAGGACAAAAACGGGTCTATTGTGGGTCTCAGAGGGTTAAAGAGACAATATACTCAGCTCACCTGAAGACTTCCTGTTGAAGTAGTAGTAGTACTGGCAGAGGTAAGTGATGACGCTCAAACAATCCGGCACCCTGGTGGTAACCATGTCCTTTGGGTCCAGGAACGCAGGGATGCCCAGTTTCCTCTCTGCAATCTCAAATGCCTGCAGGAAACCAGAGAGAATGGAGGTAGAAGACTGTAAAAAGATAGTTGCATTAATACAAATTACCCAGATGTTTTTCAGTGTTAGTAATTGTAAATAAACACCGAACACAGAGTTGAGATATGCACGCTTGCATTGTGGCTTGTGTCTGCGAACATAGTTGTAAATGACTCACCAGTTTGTTATTTAGATAAACATTATCTTTGGAGAGGGAGCTGAAATCTCTGGAGCAAGGTGAGGAAAATGGAGAGATTGATTAACTTAAATAAAAAAAATCACAAACAAACAAAACAGTTGCCTATTGGTCAGAGATCAGAGATTAAAGCTGCAGTGGGTAGAAGTGGAATAAATATGATTAAAAAAAGTTATTTTTTATAAAACGGTCACTATATCCTGACAGTAGTGCATGAGACAAGAAATCATGTGCCTCTGTGTCCTCCGGTACTCCTAATGACATCTGCATGATTTCCAAGACCGGAGGAAAACAACCAATCGGAGCCGAGCTGGAGCCTGCCGTCTCTGAGCAGCTGTCAATCACTCGCAAACTCTGATCAAACGGTCAAATTAGGCAGCGCTGATCAAACATTAATCAATATTTTGTTACTGTAATGCCTATTTCTCACCTCAAATGTTTTCAGAAACATCTTGTAGTGTACTGTTTAGCTGTAAAAATGAGAACGTTTGTGACCCGGCAGCCATGTCATCATTACAGTAACAGAATATTGATTCACATTTGATCAGCGCTGACTAGTTTGATCGTTTGATAGGAATTCACGAGTGATTGACAGCTGCCTCCGTTGAATGAACAGCCAATAGGAACGCTCTCTCTCTGAAATGACCTGTGATTGGCCAAAGTCTCCCATCACAGGAGATTTTTCTAAAGCTTGAAAACAGAGCCAAGAGGAGGTGCAGAAGTCTAGTTTTCTCTCAGAACACTTGAATTACAATATGCTGAAAGGTTATTATGGAATTTTTGCCCAATGATGACAAAAACTTTCTGCCTACTGCAGCTTTAAAATTAGATGATTCCAGCTCAATCATTGTATGTTAAAAAGGTATAAACAAACCAACTAATCCCATTAAACTGGACAAGAAGAGGTTAATCAGAGAGACAGGGAGAGATTAAGCAAAGGAGAGCAGATTAGACACAGTGTGCAGGTTGCTCTGCTCCAGATTAGACAGCATATTAGTCAATCGCATGCAACCACAGACCAGAAGACATCTCAGGACCACAAAAACAGACAAGGACAATGTGTTTTTACAATGCTAGAAATGTGCCACTAAGGAAATAAACTAATGCATCTGAGTTTGCACAACCAACACAGCTCTACTAAAACTACCAGTCTTACTTACATCAGGTCAGGTCGGTGTCTGTGGATGATGGCACAGAAAGCGAGTCCATCCCTGAACGAGGTGGACATGTTCTTGATTTCCACATTGGAGTAATTGGCGCATGTGATGCGGCACCAGTCTCGCACAGCCTTCGGTGATGTTGTTGCCATTATCTGGTGCTGAGATTATTTAACATGTGGGCACTTCATAAATGAGAGGAGATGAAATAAAGCTGGGCAGGGTTTTTGTTTGAGGAGGAAACAGGAAACGAGCATCTAGTACCCATGCAACTAAGTTTCTGTTTGCAGAAAACCTGCGGCCAGTCTTGCGCATCGAGCTGGTGAGATAACAGGAAGGAAGGAAGTTATGTTCCTCAGTTACCTTGTCAAATCAAAACCAAGGTGTCCTCGCAACACAATGTCACTTTTCACCACAGAGCACCAACGAGCTTCTGAATGAGGTCCTCAAAAATAAAAATGTGCAGTTATCCGGATGAGTCCTGGTGGATTTAATAAAAGTGGTGTACATTTTTAAATCTGATCCCGTTAACTTGCTGAAGTCCTTCTCGTGCTCCATGTTCAGTGAGATGCTCAATAGCTGCAGCTAGAGGGAGACACAGAGCTGCTGCTGCTTCTCTATAATTAGGAAGGGCAGGTTTCTGGTTACATGTTTTTCCTATCCTCTTCTTTTCTATCACTGTGTGGCAGCCAGATATATGTTTAAAAAAAGATCAAAATTTAGATGCATTACAGCTTCATTGAAACATTTGTTCAACTTCCTGATGTAAAACATATTTTTTTTTTTCAGAGCATATTTAGTTTTAGGCTACAAAAATAAAAAATCAAAGCTTAAAACTTTCCTGCCTTTTATTAAACCAGATAATGATCATATACTGCACTAGAGCTTTTACTCTTGTGTGTTATACTCTATTTTAGCTTCTATCCTATAGCTTTTATTTTTAGCTTGTTTTTATTTTCTAATCTTTAATGTTTTTATGTTTTTATAACTGTTTTAATTATGTCTTAATGTTCTTTTGCACTTTGTCGCAATGTTCTTGAATGTTTATGTAAAGCACTTTGTATTGCCATGTTGCTGAAATGTGCTATACAAATAAAACTGCTTGGCCTTGCCTTACAATGTTATTTTGTAATGTTTGGACAACACATTAACTTGTCATTTCAGAATTAAATTTACATAATTAATTTGATTAATGTCTTAGCAAAATATTATATCCATAAATTGATATGGCTTAAAAGAATACCCTCCTTTTATACTTTTAAAGATACTGATTTTAAGATGATGATTGAAAACTTAAAACTCAAAAATTCTAAATTGGCAAAAAGTATAAGATTATAAAGACATTTCAAGTTTATTTTTTGTATTTTTTTTGTATTTATTCATCTATTCCTTTCCTTACATTTTATTTGTTGTGTAATTTATTTTAGTTTTATATTATTTTTATACTGTGAAATATATTTACTGATTTTTTTTTTGTAATGAAAAATCCCAACATTTATGCAACTACTGTATTGAATTTTCTAAATAAAGTTTAAGGAAAAAAACAACAACTTGTCAATTTAGAAAGATTTTGTTAAACGTCAGCAAAGTTTAAAAAGTAGTTCCGGTCAAATGGCCTGCTTTAATTTTGAAGGAATTCTACATCCGGTATGATTCTATAAACTCTTTTGATGCACCTCTCTGATCATAGAAATGGACTTGCTAGAATGGTTATTACCCATGGTTTACGCTTAATAATCTAACTTTGTGGCTAAAATGCCACATTTGGTCATGGACATTGGCGTTAATTTGACATATAACACTAGACTAACTTTTTACAATAAACATTATGACTACTGTGGTGAATATGTGAAATATATTTGTCTGTGCAATATATCCTTGATGCAATATACACTTCAAGTGCACCTTTGTTTACATTTATTTATTTATTACATCTACCCTACCTATTTTACAAGTGCATTACCTCTGTTTACATTACATCTATTTTTATATTTGATACTTCTAGTGTAACACTTCTGTTTATATTTATTTATTACATCTACTTTACCTGTTTTATTTGCTTTATAACTGTGTGTGTTTTACCTGTTATATGTTTTATCTGCCTCGTTTAGTCTCGTCAAGTATTTGTTTTAAAGCACTGACCAGAAGTGGCAACTGTGAATCTTGTTGTATTTAATACAATGACAATAAAGCTTTCTATTCTATTTTTATTCTTATATGTTAGTTTAAAAGAGATCAATGTTTTTATTACATTAGTATTAGTTATTGTACAACATAAAAATGTTCTTTATTTAATTTAACATATGCAAAAACAAATACCGCTATTTACACACTGTATGTAAATATTATACAAATATCTGGGAAAAAAAACTTTATATTTAGGTTATCATTTTCAAATGTTTCTTCTATGGACAAACACATTAACTTGTCATTTCAGAATTAAATTTAGATAATTAATTTGATTGATATCTTAGCAAAATATATATCCATAAAATGATATGGCTTAAAAGAATACCCTCCTTTTATACTTTTAAAGATACTGATTTTAAGACATAGTTGACTATGATTGAAAACTTAAAACTCAAAAAATCGAAATTGGCCAAAACTACAAGATTATGTAGAGATTTCAAGTTTATTTTTTTGTATTTGTTTTGTATTTATTCATCTATCCTTTTCCTTACAATTTATTTGTTGCGTAATTTATTTTAGTTTTATATTATTTTTATACTGTGAAATATATTTACCGAATTTTTTGTAATGAAAAATCCGAACATTTTTGCAAAGCACTTTGAATTGCCTTTGTGTATGAAAAGTGCTATATAAATAAACTTGCCTTGCCTTTGCCTTATCTATGCACTCCAGCTCTGTGTCTCTCCTACCTTCTACGTGACCGTGCGTCTCTCGCGAGACTTACGCACCGCATAAATCTCGCCGTGATGGCTGCGCCGCCCGACACGGAGAGTTTGGAGTCTCGTATCAGTGAGTGTTTTAAACTTATTCTCCCGAGCAGCTGTTTGTCTGGAGAGCCGGACACTCACACATTATTATCCTGCGGGTTGTTGTGGATGAGGTGACGGCTCACCACAGCTACCAGCAGAGAGAGAGAGCCGGACTCATCCAGGATGCTAACCTCCTGTAGCTCCGGAGCTGCTGCTCCTCTCCAGCTGTCAACACACAGCACAACACAGCCAGGCGGAGCTGCAGCTCTGCGGCTCATAGCTCCACTAGGTAGTGGGCGACAGCATCACGGGGGCTTATTGTTTAGTCACAGAGGTTATAGTGTGATTATGGCCTCGTGAGACAGTTCTAGACGAGACAGTGACACGGTGCGACTACCGACAGACGGTGAGCTAGCTAACAACGAGACACACTGTTAGCACTAGTGATGTGTCGGTCACGGACGAGCCGGTTCATTGAGCCGGCTCCCATCCGAGAGTCGTTTTTTCTTTTCTTTTTAATTATTTCAAGGCAGAATGATAGGACGATCTTCTCCGCGCCATGGGCACTCCATGCACTGACTGTGACTGAATGTTGTGTTAAAGGGACTATTTGTAACTCTCAGAAATGCTTGTTAACAGCGACACCTGTGGTCGTTAAGTCAATGAAAGTCAGCGTCGGGTTCGAGCTTGCTCGCTCTACATAGACATGAACGAGCATCGCTCAAAACAGTGAGGCGACACACTTCAGCTAAAACCACAATATCACTCTGTATTTCAGCTGTTTGGCAGTAATGTCCTAGTGTTGGCTTTTCCTGCTTCAGCCTCCGGGACTGAAGCAGAAAGAGAAACGTTATCGCCTCCGATTGCGCCTGCAGGGAGACACCGGCACCTGGTCGGAGACTATAACGTTTCTCTCAGCGGAGCCCCGTCACTTCACAAGACACGGGAAACCTCTGTTGGTCTGGATGAGCTGCAGCATTTATTTCTGCACAAACGTCCACTGTACATTCACTAGATATTCTCAGAGCTAAACTAACTCTTCTGCAGTGTGGAGTGAGCGCGCGTTCACATCTAGAGGTGGAGCAAGACAGCAATAACGCACGCGCTGTCTGAGTGAAGGCAGGCAGGCAGAGGAGCAGTGACTCCGGACACCGGATCCCGACCCGGTACATTTATACGCTTACAAAGTTACAAACAGTCCCTTATAATGACGTCCGTGAGACCAATCAGGTGATGACAGACAAGGATCATACCATCAAGCAGGGAAGGGCGGGGGTGCGCGGCGTGCTGATGTTCTACAGGTACAGAGCAAGAGGGAGAGGAGGAGAGAAAGAGAGAGGAGTGCGGTGCGCGAATAGCAGACAAGATGAGTGATAGTTGGAAACGAAGCAGCATGTTAAATTATGGTATTCTTGAAATTATAAGGTTTAGTATAATTATATTGAATAATTTAAGTGATATATGTGCACACATACTAACCATAGGTCAAAACGACGCTAAATTTGGCTGAATTATAAAATGGCAGAAGTGGTAAAACGAAGAGCCGCTTGGGAGCCGAAAGAGCCGGCTCTTCTTGGTGAGCTGAGCCAAAAGATCTGGCTCACTAAAAAGAGCCTGAATTCCCATCAGTAGTTAGCACCTGCCCTGTGTGTGTCTGCTGGGTGCTCTCATGCTGGAGGGTTATGTGGCAGAGACATGCTATTCAATTATAAATAATGGAGTCACTCTGGAAGCATGTAGGCCTTCTTGGGCTTTCTTAGATGCTTAGCTTAATTGTTTTTTGTTGTGAAAAGCTTAAAAAAGAAAATCTAAGGAATATATTGATACCAACCATGTTATGCTAACTTGAAGTTGGCCATTTTCAAAGGGGTCCCTTGACCTCTGACCTCAAGATATGTGAATGAAAATGGGTTCTATAGGTACCCACGAGTCTCCCCTTTACAGACATGCCTACTTTATGATAATCACATTGAAATTGAGTATCACTGTAAAGCTGAGACTCTTGTGGATCCAATGAGCCCAACTGTATTCATGTGTGATGAAGTTAGTCCCCATAGGAGACATTTCATTGTAGTGAGACCATTTTTTTAAAATCACTGTATAAAATTATCTGTGGTGACCTATCTCCCCCTAAAGACCCCCTAAAAAAAAAGACAAAAATGGGTAAATTGTGGGTCTCAGAGGGTAGCTTAATTTTTTTTTGGTGTGAAAAGCTTAACATTTTGACTCGCCATCTATAATGTGAAGATACTTTGGGTATATGGATACTGATGTTCTCATTCAATTTTAATATAAAAGAGAACATGAACAAAAAGCACACAGTTGCCAGTTTTAGCCACTGCTAGATGAAATGATACAAACAGGTACAAATATAATACACAAGTTGTACAATAAACCCTACCCTCCTGAATACCATAATGTTTTTTATTTACTTATTTGCACATATATAAAACTGCACAAAATCCAGTCAATGAAAAAAACAAACCAAGAAATGTGTCAGGAGAGGTCAAGAAGCCACAGGCTTATACAAATGACCTCCCCCCCAACCCCAGGAGAAAAAAAGCAATAACAATAAAGGAAGAAAGATCTAAACGAACAATTTTAAAAAATACAACAAAAGTTAAACGACAAGAAGTACACGAAATGTGCAGAAAAACCTAACCAAACAGTGGAAACCAATCCAATTAAAACAAAGAAATACATACAAAAAACAGTACAGAAAAAAAGACAATGTATCTAAACATATCAAAAGATAATTAGACATCATGAATTAAATGTGATGATAATTTCCTTTTAAAATGTTCTAAGGATAACGAGCTCTTCTTGATAACATGTACTTTGGTGTTCCATATTTGTACACCACGATACCTGAGGGAGTACTGGCCATGATTTGTTTTGTAAAAAGGCAGGTGAAGATAACTAACCGGTCTAGTATTATGTGAATGAATTTGAAAAATAGATTTAAAGAAGTTGCTTAACGATGATGGTAAAGAAGGCAAGAACATATTTATATTGTATTCATAGGTTTTTCAAATATTTTAGTATTATTGATACAACAGTCTTGATACAAAGTAGTTTTAGATACCTATGTGTACCAATAAAGTGGCAGCTGAGTGTAGAAACAAAAACTGAAGAGCTAGAGATGTTCACTGTTAATTTAACATGAAAATCCGTTCAGTAATGTAACATTTTATAGTAATGCAACCTTTAATACTATGAAAATGTGTTCTCACAACCATTACTGTAACCAACATCTCAGCAACATACGTATTCTAATATCAGAATAATAATGATAATATAGTGCAGTAAAGCTCAAATAACATCCATCGCTTTTGTTGTCTGACAATCCATCTGCTAACATTTCAGACAGAGCCACAAACCCACTGAACAGAGACACCGACTGGAGCAGCATCCATGCCTTCTGTGACCAGCTCAACAATGATTTGGAGGGGTAAGAGGAGGCCACAGGGCCACAACATAGTCTGTGCTTTATACCTTAATTATGGTCTGGTTAATGCGGATTCAAGTTTATTAATCATGGAGACCCCATGGGCTGCATAATAATGGGAATCAAACAGACCTGACATTTTTCAGCAGTCACTCTCAATTATTTTAGAAATAGTTCTGGAGGTTAATCTGATTTAGTAACACTGAAAACATTTTTTTGAAATCCCACAATATGATTACAGTAAATCTGAAATAACAGATGTTGATATCGTTCTGCAGCACACTTTACCATAGTGCTCTGGAATATCCGTTTTGTTTGTGACTTGTGTTGCAGACCTCAGCTGGCCACCCGGCTCCTGGCCCACAAGATCCAGTCTCCACAGGAGTGGGAGGCCATGCAGGCCCTGCTGGTGAGTTCAGATCAGAATCAGGATCTGTTGGTCAGGATTAGCGGCCTCAGTACTGATGACCATGATTTGTGTCTCATCAGTTTTTCCTAATTCACTAAGACTCTACTATTTTTTTAAGCCACTAATTATATGGATTTACATTTTGGTGTGAACATTTTATCATTTTAAGATGTTTCACTGCTATAAGATTACAACTTTTGGCAGATTTCATCCAAAATTGGACTCCCAAAAATCCATATGCATCAACCCCTAAATCAGATTTATCACAGTAGTAGATGTTAAGTTTTCAAATGAGTCTGTATTTCTGACAGTAATGTAACAGAATGATACTTAAATTCACATTGTCTTTAAATATTTTGAAGTGGCATATCTTTCAGAGCACGCTGTTGCTGTATTTTTACATTGTATTTCTCGTCTAGGTTCTGGAGACGTGTATGAAAAGCTGTGGCAAAAGGTTTCACAATGAAGTTGGCAAGTTCCGTTTTCTCAATGAACTTATTAAAGTAGTTTCTCCAAAGGTAAGAGCGTCTCTCTGAGTGCATCTATGTTTATTTTTTCCTACATGTCTGTTGTAAGTAAATCACTGGACTGTCATCCTCAATCCCCCCCCACTCAGTACCTGGGCTCACGGTCACCAGAACCAGTAAAAAAGAAGGTTTTGGAGTTGATCTTCAGCTGGACTTTGGGGTTACCCGATGAAGCCAAGATCTCCGACGCCTATCAGATGCTGAAGAAACAAGGTAAGATGCCGTCAGATGAATGGAAATTATAACTTCTAACTTCTTTTCATAGCAATAATGGCTATAGCAACTAATAATTACAGTGATCAATAATGATTGGAACCACTTAAACTTTTCATGTGTTTTGTAAATCAGGTATTATTAAACAAGACCCAGAGCTGCCACCTGACAAACTACTGAACCTTCCTCCACCCAGACCCAAGAATGCCATTTTTGAGGACGAGGAGAAGTCAAAAGTAAGGAAAGAAAATAATCCGTTATTTGAAAGATGCTTTCAGACATGAGAATGAATGTGACCTGAACGAGTCTCTTACCCACTGAGCACACTGTCATGATTGTGCTCATCTCCCCTTTGGGATTTATGAAGCCTGTTCACTCGTTTTTCACCATGGGATCTCTGGCTGTGTGCTTTGTCAGATGCTGTCTCGCCTGTTGAACAGCTCCCACCCCGAGGACCTGAAAGCTGCCAACAAACTCATCAAGGAAATGGTCCAAGAGGTAAACCTGTTTCCTTCCTACTCCTTCTTAAAAATCACACTTTTCTGTTCTACATTAGCTCCACCTCCACTTTTTAGTGCTGCAGATAAAGTCTTGTGTGTGTGTGGTTTAAAGAAAAGGAGTAAAATACAAGAGTGCTGTACTCAAGATAGGTGAAAAAGAGACTTTATAATCTGAAGTTAGATTACCATTGCCTTGTTTGGGGGTATTAGTTAGACTGGACCATAGAACTCCTAGCTGATATGCACATTAAACACCAGGATCCCAGAGCCATTTAACCATTTATTGAGGGAGGATAATGGGTGGGGGATAGATGACCGATGATGATTTTTCTGTACAATAAACAAATAAAATCAATATATACTGCCATGCTTACAACAGTTACAAATAATAAAACAAGAGGTCCTTAAGTTATCTTACATTATTTATGCATCAACTTCTTAAGGATGAGCAAATATGATTTTAAAAAGTTATTTTTATGAAACGGTCACTCTATCCTGACAGTAGTGCATGAGACAGGTAATCTGAAAAAAAATCACGTGCCTCTGTGTCCGCTGATACTCCTAACGGCATCTGCAAGATTTCACAGACCGGAGGAAAACAACCAATCGGAGCTGAGCTGGAGCCTTGCCGTCTCTGAGCAACTGTCAATCACTCACAAACTCCAATCAAATGGTCAAACTAGGCAGCGCTGATCAAATATGAATCAATATTCTGTTACTGTAATAACTATTTCTCGCCTCAAATGTTTTCAGAAACATCTTGTAGTGTACTGTTTAGCTGTAAAATTAGAAAAATTGTGACCCAGCAGCCATGTTGAGATCAGTTGAGGAAATACCAAGCACCGCCCACCAGCCGGAGCAAACTTTCTAATTTTACAGCTAAACAGTACACTACAAGATGTTACTGAAAACATTTGAGGTGAGAAATAGGCATTACAGTAACAGAATATTGATTCATATTTGAACGGCGCTGCCTAGTTTGACCATTTGGTCGGAGTTCACGAGTGATTGACAGCTGCCTCCGTTGAATGAACAGCCAAAAGGAACGCTCTCTCTCTCTCTCTCGCTCTCTGAAATGACCTGTGATTGGCCAAAGTCTCCAGACACAGGCTAGATTTTTTAAAGCCTGAAAACAGAGCCTTGATGAGGTGCAGAAGTCTAGTTTTCTCTCAGAACACTTGAATTACAACATGCTTAAAGGTTATTATGGAATTTTTACCTTATGATGCCGAAAACTTTCTGCCTACTGCAGGTTAAAGGGGTCGGATACACACATTAAATTAGGATTGATAACACGTAGAGATAACTCAAAGGATATAAACCATACGTCGACTAAATCAAATTGTCAGAATCATTATGAACAGACTTACTGGGCTGGCAGCATGATCTCAAACAGAGGATTTGTTCAAACAATTTGCTGGTGTGGCAGCATGGTCTCAGACCAAAAGGATCTGAACAGGACACACCCAGCCTTTATATGACCTCCCCTTCTCTAGACTCCTCCCCTGTGCATTAACAGGTGAATCTGCAACCACCACCACCTGAGATTGCTTAAGATTTTGAAGAGTAGGAATGAGGAAATGGGTCGGTTGCCCTGGAAGGTTTTGTGTGTCACTGGCAGAGTAAATTTGTCCTGATTTCAGGGGTAATAGGAACTGCTCTTTGCTCTCCCTAGACTCTTCTTATGGCCTCTCCCTGACCTTGCTGTACTTCTCCATTCATACCTTTGACTATGTTTTAGTATTTCAGTTGTATGTTTCTGCAGCTTGCTTTGTGTATGAGAATGTTTTTTTATTAATCACACAGCCCTACTGCCATGTGTGCCGTTTTGTTTATTAGTGTCTTTGTCTGTTGCAGGATCAGAAGCGAGCAGAGAAGGTGTCAAAGCGGGTGAACGCCATTCAGGAGGTGAAGGAGAGCGTCACCCTGCTGACTCAGCTTCTGCAGGACTACGACAGCACCGCCGACAATCAGAGCAACGCTGAACTCTTACAGGTGACCTGAAACTGATGCTTTTAATCAGAGGGAGATTGAGACAGTGCAGTATACACAACTATAACGTAGTGGTGAACCAGACAGGACACTTGATTTCAAGTATTTAAAGCCTCTTTCCCACCGGACAAAAAAAACACTTACATTAACCATTAACATCTGGCTTTTGTCTCCAGTGGAAAAGGCTACAATCGACATTCAATCCCAGGACAAATACAGTAACTCTGCAGTAGTCATGAGTATTTATCAGCTCCAGCTCCAATCAGCAGTGATGGAAACATGATACCTGGCTCTACACGCAAATCTTGATGTGACGCGCGTTGAAGTGAATATATAATAAATAAAATCAACAGGGATTTGGACAATTATTATAATTTATTAAAGTATAAAACATAGACTTGATATGCTCTCCTCAAAGCCACCAGACTCCAGTCGGACAACAGTAATTTTACTTCGGTGATCGTTGACAAACAGAAACACATACTCATCTACTGACAATGGGACATTTTTAGGGGGGTTTTCCTGTTTAAAAAAGCCTGCATATACGCGCCAATTTTGGTGGAAAAAGGGTGTAATGTAGCGTGTTTTGTGTGACCAGGACCTGTACCAACGCTGTGAGAAAATGAGACCTACACTGTTCAGACTGGCGAGTGATACGGAGGACAACGACGAGGCTCTGGGTGAGCTTCACTTTTATTCATCTACCATTAAACATCATGGAAAAAAAGGAATGATCATCCTGGTTTATTTGCTGCAGATATGATTTTAGCCCCATTAGTCGTCATCAGGCAGAGCAAAAGACACAAGGTTAATCTGTTGGGTCATTCAACTGTCCTCTCTACCTTCTATCTTAGGGGCGTCCAACAGCACACTGAACTCAGCCTTCCTTGTTCTTTCAAAGTTGGGGACTGATAAGAGCACCAGAGACACGCCCACATTATAAACATAGGAGCTAATCATTGAAAGCTGGTGCCAATCAGTGTTAAATCATTACCACAAAGCGTACTGCTCTCCACATACGCACATTAAGTGTCTTCCTGCAGCAATCTTTGATTTAATTTTCTACTTTAATTCTCTGGATTTTCATCCGTTTGAGGGAATTGTTTCACATTTCTGGAGCCATTTTGCAATTCATTGTTAAAACATTGAAAAATACAGTAGATGGACATACAGATTATCAACTAGCCTTAATAATTACAGTTTGCTTATTGGAAGAAATGTTGCTTTACGTCTCCCCTGAGGTCCATAGAGCTGCTGAGGTTCACTGTCTTTCCTTACTGTCCCTTTCTATTTAACCCCAGTACTGGTTTTCACACCAAATCTCAAATACTTTTGAGCACCGTGCCTTCACTTCAGCTGGAAAGATGATTGTATATTTTGGTGCTCTGATCCACCAGTTCATAAACAGTCTTTCTAAACCCTAGTCAACTTCCTGCTCAGCAGGAGAGACATCACTTCTGACTGTTATCATTAAGGAGCATTTCCTCACGTCTTTCCACAGCTGAGATCCTGCAGGCCAACGACAGCCTGACGCAAGTCATCAACCAGTACAAACAGCAGGTGAAGGGGGAGATAGTGAACGGCAACAACACATTGAACACACAGAAGCAAACAGGTGGGTGAAGCACTGAGCATAGAAATACATGAAGACTATAGATTGGTTTTATAATTATCAGTCTACAGAAATGTTTAATGCAGGAACATTTATAGATTGAAAAGTACCTGTTTTTGGTCTGTTTTAAAATGAACTGTCTTGAATCCATTTCCTCACAGGAGGGACGGCACTGCTAGATCTGTCGGGACTGGACACATCACCACAGTCGCCTCCGTCTTTCCCAGAGTTCCCCACTCCGACAGACAGCCTCAACGCCCCCTCGCAAGAGATGGGGATCAGTCTCCTCGACGACGAGCTCATGTCACTCGGTAACAGCATGTCCGACACCACACATGCGGAGTTCTTTAGGAGTTGAAACGCAGTCCTAAATAGTGCCGCCACTCTTTGTGCGCCCCACAGGTTTAAGTGAAGGAACACACACCTCCAATCCTCCCTCACAGCCTGAGGACTCTACAGCCTGGGACTCCTTCCAGGTGAGCAGAGGAAGGACAACTTAAAATTCATGTTAATGGGCATCATCGCTCTCAATACCGATCGACGAGACATCTGCACCACTGTTTTTCCTCACACACTTCTCACTTTCTACTTCCAGTCCTCTGACAGCATAGACGCAGACATCCCAGCAGCACCCAGCCTCCTCCTGAGTCCGGACCCGCCCTCTCAGCCCCTTTCGTCCGGCTCCACCCCCGGGAACTCGGCCCTGGACGAGCTAGACATGCTGGGGAAGACACTGATGCAGCAGTCCCTGCCTCCGGAGGGCCTGCAGGTCAAATGGTAATGAACTAAAACCTGTTGGTAAAGGATTTCTGTCTCCCAGAACACAGCCACTGCACTCCATACTCATCAGAGAAACAACAGCTACTGCATATGCTCTGACCTTTTACTCCTCACATTTTCATTCTGGCTGTTTTTTTTATTTTGTTTATTACTCTTGGTTGCCTGCATGGCTCAAAACGCTTTGGCATATCTTTAAAATGAACCACTCTACAATATATTGAAAGGAGATGTCAACATTTTATTTAAACGGTATATGCAGTAAAATTTGCCAAGCTGTTTTCAATCTGAGCATCATGTGAGAAGGGCACTACAGATGAATTGTTGATTTATCTGCTTTCAGGGACAAGCAGCAGTGCAAACCGACTCTGCGTGATCTCCAGAGCAAGTCCGGGTGCAACATCACCCCGAATCCCATCCCAACCTTCGCCGCCGAACATCCCGCGCCTCTCCTCAACTCGACGTTGCTGGACATGTCCCCGACTCACACCGAGACTCCTCCTGCAGAAGTCACCCTGACTGATGTTTTTGTACCGCTAGAATCCATTAAGCCCAGTAAGTGAACTTAATGGCTGTATGCTTCTGTTCACCTGGGAGTACAGATTTATTACACACCCTCCTCCTCCTCCTCTCTCTCACCAGGTAGTCTGTTACCTGTGACTGTGTTCGACGGACACAGTCTGCGGGTTCTCTTTCACTTCGCTCGCGACTCGCCTCCGTTTCGTCACGATGTGCTGGTGGTGATCATCTCCATGTTGTCATCCGCTCCCGTCCCCGTCAGCAACATAGACTTCCAGACCACGGCTCCAAAGGTCAGCAGTAAGAGAAAGTTGAAGGCCTCCGTCTCTCCATAAGAGCCGTACATACAAGGTTCATCTCGGAAAAACATTATTAAACCACTGCAGCCGATTTCCTGTCTTTGTAAAGAAAGAATATTGTTTGTTTTCAACTGTAGTCTATGGCAGTGAAGCTGCAGCCCCCATCAGGAACAGAGCTCCCAGCCTTCAACCCTATCCTCCCCCCTGCTGCTGTCACACAGATCCTGCTGCTCGCAAACCCAAACAAGGTAAGCAAGATTTTTACATTAAAAGAAACCATTCAGCTACCTTTAGTGTTTAAACCGTATTGTATCTTTTCACTATTGAATACGTTAATAGCTGTATAGTATTGCATTCCACGGCTGTAGCTCAGTGGGTAGAGCGGGCTGCCTTTCACCACAAGGTTGGCGGTTCGATCCCCGGTTCCTACAGACTGCATGTCGAAGTGTCCTTAAGCGAGACACTAATCCCCAAGTTTAGTGTGCTCACAGCAGCCCACTGCTTCTAAAATACTTAGGATGGGTTAAATGCAGAGGTCAAATAGTAACACAAGTAGAAGAAATTAAATTGCATACAACTTTAAAAAGGGCCTATAGTGCTTTTTCCCCTCTCCTTTAGTGTGTTATATATTTTTTTGTGCGAAAGCAAACGCACCTGTTTGGCAGTATTTCAGATTTAAACCCAATGTTTAACTATAATTCAATCCACCTCTCTCACCCTGTGTGTGTGTGTGCTTCAGGAGAAAGTGCTGCTGCAGTACAGCCTAACCTTCACCATGGGAGAGCAGGAGCACAGCGAGAGCGGCAGTCTAGAACACTTTCCTCCTCCAGAGACGTGGGGGAACCTATAGCATTGAAACACAACCACAAACCTGACAGACTCTCTCTGCTTTCAGACTCCGCTTCCTTCCTAAAACCAACTCTCCAACTCCACACTCTGCACACACCCGTTTTCCTTTCTAAACACATTGTACTTTCTTTGATTGGTATCGATTCTTTTTCCTTGGATTACGCTCATGCTCAGTCAGTGTAACGTGTGTATGCTTTTGCTCTAAATGAGTCGTGTGTCCAGTCTGCTGTATGTGGCTGCTTTAAAACAAACCTGCAACACGCTTCCCCCCCAAAAGCTGTTGCAGTCTTGTCATATTGGTTTTAACAGACGGTGATACGAAGGACGAAAAACATCAAACGTGTGCATATTTGTTGGTGTGCCTGTTTTTCACGTCTGAATCACTTTATCAGTTGCGTTTACCTTCACCTCTGCATGCTCTTCCAACACCGCTCGCAAAATCCAGCACACCAAGAGAGAAAGGACGTACTGTAAGCGCATTACATAGACGCAGCTCATCTTAGTTTGCAAAACAAATAATCAACATGTTGTGGTGTGTATTTCGTAATGAGTGAATATCGCTCATAATTTCTTTCGCAATGACTGAGTCCACTTTTTTGATTTGCACAGATTTTTTTTTTTTGATTGTACTGTTTTCCTGTCTTTTCCCATCTTGCGTAAAGAACAGATTTACTGTAACATCAGAGTTGTTTATCATCTGCCATATGTGCCTATTTTGCAGTTTCTAGCATTATTTAACTGTTAGTGCGTTTGTTTTTCCTCATCTGTTACACATCAGTCATATTGGGTCTGTCTCAGCTACAGATCAGCTACATTATAACCTTAAATTCTTAATATATTCAAAGCATTTCCGTAGGGTATAAGTTACATTTACTAATCTTTTCTTTAGCTTGTGATTTAAGTTGATATTTCAGCATTTATTGGGTAAAACTGAGATGAAAACAGGTGTTTGGCTCAAGCAGGTTCAACTTGTTTCTACAGTGTGCGATGCATGTCAGCCAAGCTGAACACTTCCTCCTCCCCACAGGCTCTCAATCACATTCCGCTGCACTAATCTCCAATACGACTGCTTTGTAAATACCAATGATGGCAGTCCTGTTATGTTCATTTGACTTGTGCAAGAGCATAACACTGGTAAAATATTCCAAATGGGTAATAAAGTTTTTTTTTTCTTGGTGACCTGAAGGCCTGTTCATTTGTGTTGTAGGTGATGAAAACTCCACAATACCTAAACCTCCCGTAATCCTCCGTGTTTAGTGTCAAGGATGTAAAGACCACACAGTGATACACTGAAGAGCTTTATTAAACTGTAAAAATGGACTTACTATTTGCTAGGAAAATCTCAATCATCACTGCAGCAAAGTCTTGCCCACACTGGTGACTCACTGACTCTATGGAGTCTCAGCTGAAACTAACTTGGAAATGTGAAAAAAAAGCTCATTTATATGCAACTTTAATGTCTGCCATGGCGACAACAAAGCCCCTGCAGAGTTGCCTCTATATAAGGCCTAAATTAATCAAATCTATATAATGAAAACATCAAGATAAATTTCAAAGAAAATGCTCAGAAGAAGGAAAAAAAAAAACTTTTAGGGGAAAACCTGTTTTTAATCCTAACTGTGCTCAAGCTTTTTTATTTAAATCAATTCAAATTGATCTTGTGGCTTGCACACTTTCAAACACAAAAATAAAGATATTTAACCTAAAATAGGAACAAGCCTATATACAAGAATTAACTTCAGCACCTACCTTTGATACACCTAAAGGGGAAAATCAGATACTTCACAAATCCTATGTAGCGGCTCACAATACAAAAAACAGCATGATCGTACAAAAAGACCATCGTTACAAACTCAGTCAAATGACACAGACGAGCTTCTGTCAAACTAAATAATGAATGCGGATTAATTTGACTTCAAATAAAAAGTCAAAAAAGGCGTTTACCACTTAAACAAACTGGGAAACCAGTCCAAATGGTTTTGATGGCTTGATGTTGAAGAAATTAATTTGAAAAACACAGCGCGCTGATGTGAAATGTTGATGTTACGGTGGTCAACTGCAGAGGGTTAAACCCCGGCAAAATCAAGACGGGTTGTGTGACTGGGTGTAGTGTGTGACTGGTGCACAGATCACATTACTTCCTGCCTGACGGAGGAGGTGGCTGTGGGGGAGCAAACTGGAACGGGGAGTGCCCCATCAGGCCCATCATGGGCTGGGGAGGGTTGAACTGCTTGGCCATTAGAGGCTGTGGACCCGATGAAGATGGTGGTGCCTGCCCCACTCCGACGCCCCCCGACCCGGAGCTGCCCCTGGAGCTGCTGTACTGGCTGCTGCTGCTGTTGTTGTTGTTGTTGTTATTCTGGTACTGGTCGTTTGAGTTGGAGCCGGAGCCGTAGCTGCGCCCTCCATCCCTGCTGCTGCGATCTCTGTAAGAGGAGGAAGAGGAGGATGAGCGGTCCCCATCCCGGCTGCTTCCTCTGCGGCTATCTCGGCTGTCACGGCCGTAGCTGCTGCTGCTGGTGCTGCTGCGGCTTTCCTTGGCGCTGCCGCCCCCGCCCACAGAACGCATTCGCCTGTCACACTCGTCCTGGTACATCAGGTTGGGATTGTTGGAATTGGAGCCGCCACGAAAACGAGGGCGGCCACCACCTGGAGATAAAAAAAAAAGGATCAGAGACGGAGGACAAACAGTCATCAAACTTTTATGTTGGCCCATCAGACTAGCAACTACCTCTCAAACATAGTCAAGTGTATTTCATGTTAGGTTAAAGTTTCAAAAGGCCGAATGTTTTTGTCATCACTGGGCAAATATTCCATAAAAACCTTTCAGCATATTGTAATTCAAGTGTTCTGAGAGAAAACTAGACTTCTGCACCTCCTCATGGCTGTTTTCAGGCTTTAAAAATTGGCCAATCACAGGTCATTTCAGAGAGAGAGAGAGAGAGAGCGTTCCTATTGGCTGTGCTCCGATTGGTGGGCGGTGCTTGGTATTTCCTCAACTGATCTCAACATGACTGCCGGGTCACAAACTTTCTCATTTTATAGCTAAACAGTACACTACAGGATGTTTTCTGAAAACATTTGAGGAAAGAGGAAATAGAAATAGGCATTACAGTAACAGAATATTGATTCATATTTGATCAGCGCTGCTTAGTTTGACCGTTTGATTGGAGTTCGCGAGTGATTGACATCTGGAGCTGGACACAGAGGAACATTATTTTTTTTATAAAATAAAATTATTTGAATTAGATAATAATTAGCAGTTTTAAAGTTCTTTAAATAATACATTATGATTATAATTGTGAAATAAAGATTTAAAAAGTTTTGGTGGGTCCAAAATGAATGTTTGAGGATTAAGAATGAGAATTTTGTTTATCTCTGTGGAAGATATCGGACCGTTGGTTCCCACTTCTAACAAGGCTTGTGAGCCAATAGTAAAACAATGTTGGTATCTCTGGGTCGTCAGTCTGAGATTGACGGTAAGTGCCTGGCAATGGCTTGTTGTGGAGTAAATGTAATGAAACTGGGGAGGGAGAATGCGACATCTAGCGGCTGAATGTTATCAATAGCACCTTTAAGTTTAGGTTGATAGCCTCATACTAAATACATAAGGACAGACAAATACTACAATTCCCCAGAAAGTCTAAACTGAGTCCTCTTTGGTGGTGAGATCTCAGCAGCTACATTATTTATATAAAGAGTATATAGTAATGTAATCCAGCAAGAAGTGTCCCTCACCTCCTCCACGTCCAGTATCAACCAGCTGCAGCAGTTTGGGATTGATGGCCTGTCGGGCCTCCTCCAGCACCCGGATCAGCTCGCGGGCCTGGCGGAGGTTCCCCGGAGTGAAGAAGGTGTAGGCGGTGCCTTTGTTGGTGCTGCGGGCCGTGCGACCGATGCGATGGATGTAATCCTCCGATGAGTTGGGATAGTCATAATTGATGACAAACTTGACATCCTCCACATCTTGAGGCAGTAGTAGTTGAGAAGGGGCGGTGTGATGATGGGATCAGTCACAGGGATGGAAAAGACAAAAACACAAGTCAGGACAAAAGTAACACTGGTTGAGAAATGAATTTTCTCCATTCGTGAATTTTTAAGTTTTGTGCTTTTGGAACTGGGAACATTCAAACAGACAATACCTGCAAGACACCCATCATCCTCTGAAAGCTTACACCCACTTACCTGTTAAATCATCAACTATTTGTACAATACAGTTAGAAAATGAGTTTACTTACCATGCCAATTACACAACAGGGCTCATTAATCTAGTATAGGAATAAAATAGTGTACTAAGTTAAGTGCAGCCAAAGCTACAGATCATCTGAACTAATTGAGGAACAAAGTTGGTGGTTTGCTGAAGAATTTGGACAATATTACGTGAAATTTAAAAAAGGAAACACTAATTTTAAGAGGCAAGTGACCCTACAGGTGATCGTTGTGTAAAACACAGATTCAGCGGTCTAAAGAGATTTCTATTCTGATTAATGGTCTAAGTGTAAGAATCAAATGAGAAAGAAAAAACTGTTCAAAACAAATTAGAGGTCTGTTTCTCATTACAGTTGACAAAGGGCTCTGAAACACTGCTGATAACAGAAGGAAAAACAAGTCTTGTATAGGAAGCATAATGATGAAGGCTGGCGGAGGACAAATGGGGAAGGTACAGTACTTACCCTGTATAGAGATTAAGATGGTTTACAAAGTTACCCCTCTGTTCCCCTACCCATCACCAGTCCTGGGAGGTCTGCAGAGGTAGGAGGGGAGCGTACGGGACAAAATCAGTCCCTTCTCCCACCTCGCCGCTCCTCCACAACACTCCCAAAGCTGGAAACGGTCTGGGCTGGGATGTAGTCCTACTTTAGTCCTATCTGAGCCTCTTCATGTCATCCAGCTGTTTTTTCCAGCTGTTTCTAGCACATGGTGATAGGCGGAGAGGCCTTATCTCATCTTAGGATCTGAAGTCCTCTTAAGACTTACTCTGACACATTTCTTACATTAGTTAGTGGCAGTGACAAATAACTTCTTATTGTGGTGTAGAGCGGTAGATGTGGTAGATTTGGCGATTGGTGAGGCTTGTTCCTAATGCCTCCAAGGTCACTTCCGTTGGCAGTGATATCAACGAGCCCAGCTTTTCAAGTTTAGTAACAAGAAACAGACGCTAAGGAGAAGCCATGTGGGTGTTTTCTGTAAGAGTTGGCTTTGCCAGGAGTTTTGAGTCCTGACAGTTCGCGCTAGTCCTTATGGAGGGATTTAGCAACAGGTAGTAACACTGGTAGTCTGGTATGATGTATATAAAGAAAAAAAATCCCAAAGTTTTTAAGACAAAGGGGGGTTGAAAGCAGGACACACAGTAGATTTGGGGATAGAGGGCAAAAGGGACAAAAAGGACAGGGGTCAGCAATGGTTTAAAGAAAACAACCAGAGGATAATAGAAGACCAGGATAGGAGGTTAGGTGGTAAAAAAGGGCAGAGAAAAGAGACGAATGAGAGAAAGACGGACACATTTAAGAAATTAGCAAAAGAGGGAGAGAATACGACAGCAGGAAAAAGAGAGATGGTGTGTGTGAGAGAGAGAGAGGCAGAGAAATTGAGTGACAGACAGGACGAGGAGTGAAAGGGAGGGAAATCGCTTAAAGAGAGGTGGCTCCTCCAGGCCAGGACTCCTGCCAGCCAGGACCAGACATGACGTCCGCAGAGGGAGAGGCCGGCCGGCACAGCCAGTGGTGGGGGGTGTCAGGGGCTGGCATCAGGGGGCAGTTCAGAGGGGAGCCTTCCAGCGTAGCCATTCATGCCCGGCTTTCGCTGCTTTCCACCCTCACTTCCTGGCAGATGTGTCTTTCTCTGTCTTCTCGTGACGCACCACTGTATCTCGGCTTCACAAAACTTAAGGTATGATCTATGAGACTGTTTTACCTGCAGGACCAATTTAGGTAAAAAAAAAAAAAAAATTTGCTGTCCAAAGTTTGTTATTGGGAATGGAAATGTATCTCCTCAAGGACTGTCCAGACAAGTTTTCTTTATCCATATCCCATAAGAATAAATACTAGAAAAACTTTTAAAAAATCTCTAAGTCTGAGTCTAACTCAGCAAATGTTGTGGTGCGTCACTGTGATGATGGCATGGCTGAGGGGAGCCCACCCTCCTCCATACCCCCCTCATCGCCCTCTCACCTGACAGCCACCCCCGACCCTAGGATCAAATTTGGAAGCCCAGCAGCACCCGCGCTCGCATCCCCCCCCCCCCCCATTGTCGCCCAGGCAGCCAGTGTCCTGGAAGGGGGGAGAGTTTTGTTTGTGGGCTTTGTTCTAGGTTTTCAGCGGAGATGGCTGTGTCTGGGACTGATTAATCAGGCCGTCTCTCTCCCCGAGTCAGCTTTCGATTTGTCATGCCTAGGTCCGGCTGCAGGCTCCCGAGGGCCTGTGTGCTTCTAGTTGCCGGAGCAGAGACTTGGAAACAAAAAAACAAAGAAAAATAAATGAAAAGAAAACAAATGAACATAGAATTAGGTTAAAGGTTGATTGCCATCGTGTAAGGGGCTGCTTCACTAGCCTCACCCCTTACATCTTCCACACTTTATTCAACATCATTCCTATGTTCAGTGTTTTTTTCTGTTATCCAATAGAACAAAGTGGCTTCAATTTTCACTTCAAATATGATTTATTTCTCAGATACACATTTTGTCTGAGAAGCATCATATGTTCTTTGGAAGAAAAAGCAAATCTGTACGTGTTTGTGGTTGACTTTTGATCACAAATCTACTATAAACAAACATGCAGTCAAGAGTCTGATCATTATATAATGACCATTATTATTCTACATATCTTATGATCTGATATCTTGTATATATATGTGTGTACCGTATCAGTGTGTGGTTATACTGAGGAAAGTGTTTGCGTTGCACTTGAGCACACAGGACGTACCCAAACCACGCGAGGCCACGTCGGTAGCGATGAGGATGGGAGCTTTGCCACTACGGAACTCTGCAACAAAGAAAAGATGATCGGGAGCTTGAACATCATCTTGAAAGAAAAAAATAGAGCAGAAAAGGGAACAATACTTATATAAGTCACTGCTGTTCAAATGTCAGCGTGTTTGTTGTACCTGTTAACACCCAGTCTCTCTCTGGCTGGCTCTTGTCTCCATGAATGCACATCGCTGGCCACCTAGAAGAGAGACAAGTAAGCTGTCACATAAGTGACCATATAGACCATGGCCATGCATGAGATCTTGTGTCATAAATATTGCACAGACCAAACTGTATAGAACCCCGTTATTACTTACCCGTCACGTCTCATCCTGCGCGTGAGATCGTCACATCGTTTCTTGGTCTCCACGAAGATGATGGTCTTGTTCTCTTTCTCAGCCATGATCTCCTCCATCAGCTGGATCAACCTGGGGAAAGAAAACAAAAAATAAATGACCGTTTATATAACATTTATTATAATATATCTTCCTCACTTATCACTTAAAAAAAAAATCGAGGCATCAATCATAAACAATACAAACCAAACAAACAAATCAAACAAAGATCTGCTATGTGACCAGCCTCTTACTTGTGGTCCTTTTCGCTCTCCATACAGACATCAACTATCTGAAGGATGTTGTGGTTGGCGCTGAGTTCTAGCGCTCCAACATTGATCTGGACGTAGTCTTTCAGGAAGTCCTCTGCGAGCTGGCGAACCTCTTTAGGCCAGGTGGCGCTCCACATCAGGGTCTGCCTGTCGGGCTGGGCAAAGAGCACACCAAATAAACAAAAACAAGTAATGACACGTACGAAAATGACTGCTACATCTAAAAAAAACATACTAAAACATAATATATAAGCCAGAATTTCTCTGCTGCTAAAACACAAACACTACTCTTCTAAAAAAAAAAAAAGGTTTCTATAAAAACAAATACAAAAGTATTAGCTTTACCCTGATCTGGTCCACAATCTTGCGAATCTGTGGTTCAAAACCCATATCCAGCATGCGGTCAGCTTCATCCAGAACCAAATATGTGCAGCGTCGCAGGTTGGTCTTTCCGGCCTCAAGGAAGTCAATCAGACGACCCGGAGTGGCGATGCAGATCTCAACACCTGGAGAGACAAACTCATTAGTATATTACAGACTAATCAAATGTGGATTTCAATGGCAAACAATTATTTCAGCTGAGTAAGACAATAAAAAATGTATTAGTAATTTGACACAAAACTGCGTTAACCAAACAGTAAACACTCCTAACCTCTCTCAAGGTCTCTGATTTGAGGTCCCTTGGGAGCACCTCCATACACACAAGTGCTTTTGATGCGGGATGACTTTCCATAGTCGTACGCCACCTGCTGGACCTGCTGCGCCAGTTCTCTTGTGGGGGCCAGAACCAAGCACTGCAGAGCACACATATAATTCCATAACATCTATTTCTATATCTAATTAGTGTATTAGACATTTTAATGTTGTGCTAAGATGGCTATTAATATCATTCTTGTAAACTCCGACATCCCAAAGCAGACTACTCAGTGATTAGTGCATTTCTTTTCCCTTCACGTACAATGGGTCCATCTCCACGCTCCAAGTAGGGCTGATGATTGATGTGCACAATGGAAGGCAGGAGGTACTGAAGAAGAAGAAAAAAGCAGAGGAGAGGTCAGTTGATTATGCCGATGTATGTTATGCATTCATCTTTGCAAGTACAGTTATGTGTCTCACCGATAAGGTCTTCCCAGAGCCAGTCTGAGCGATGCCCACCATGTCTCTCCCGCTGAGGGCCAGAGGGAAACCTTGAGCCTGAATGGCTGTGGGCTCCTTGAAATTCTGCTGCATCAGTACATCCATTACATATTCTAGATGGAGAGGCAGAATAACATGATTCTGGTTATTTGTGTAACAACAGATTTAGTTTAGTAGTCGTAATTGTTGTGCTTGAGTAGATATCCATGTATGCATGTGCTTACGGGGAAACTGTGCCTGATGGAAGTCGGTGATGGGTTTTGGGCAGCCTGAACCACGAACAGTGATTTCTTTCTTACTGCTATACTCCTCAACATCATACTGAAAGACAACAACCGAGTGTGTAAAACCAACAGACTAAACACCAGTGTGTAGCAATTTTACTACACCAATCTATCTTTTCATGCCCAAAACAAACATTGGGTAGAGGCATTAGAAGATCAGACTGTGATATTTCAGAAATACCTGGCTCATTCGCTGCACTTCCGAGTGCTCACTATAAAAGTTCTTCTCAAACTTGGGAAGCTCATCCAGGTCCCATCTCTTCTTTCGTAAACGGTCCCCGGGGTTCCCAAACTTTCTACCCGGTTGTGGGCCGCCTCTGCTGGACCCGAAACGAGGGCTTCTGCAATATGACAAGCCACACATTGTGTAGCTAGCTTTACTCAGTGGTGGAAGAAGTACTCAGATATTTTTACTTCAGTAAAAGTACTAATATCACAGTGTAGAAATACTCTGCTACATGTAGAAGTCCAGCATTGAAAATATTACTTCAGTAAAAGTACAAAAGTATTATCATCAAAATACACTTAAAGTACTAAAAGTAAAAGTACTCATTGTGCAGAATAATATATATTATAATTATTGATCATCACTTCAATGTTGCAGCTGGTAGAAGTGGAGCTCATTTTAATTACTTTATAAACTGATTGGTAGTTCAATGCATAATAATACATCATAATTTATTAGTTGATTTTATTCTGTTTTAATAATCTGAATCTGTAAAGTCACTAAAGTTATCAGATAAATGTAGTGGGGAAAAAAGTACAATATTACCCACTGAGATGTAGTGGAGTAGAAGTAGAAAGTAGCAGAAAATAGAGTTACTCAAGTAAAGCACAAGTACCTCAAAAGTGTACTTAAGTACAGTACTTGAGTAAATGTAAGATAAGATAAGATAAGATAAAAACAAGATGCATCAGGTAACACAGTAAAAAAAAAAAGAGCTAAACAAAGTGTAACAAAATATGAACCATTTAAATAGAAGGAAGTATAAAAATAGGAGCAGTATATACAGTATTGACAATAAACAGACTATTAACAAAATTGCACAAGTGGAAAATGATATTGCACAGTGAGAATGAATGAATAAATGAATAAATGAATAAATGAATGAATGAAATTCCACCTGAAAATATCATGTTATTGTCAGTTTTTTGGTGTGTAAGTGGTCTACTGGGAGCATGTACTTAGTTACATTGCACCACTGATTTTACAACACTTTCCTGGGCTAGAATATTAACGCTAGAGCTGGAGCTCATTTTAATTACTTTATATACTGATTGGTAGTTCAATACATAATAACACATCATAATTTATTAGTTGATTTTATTCTGTTTTAATAATCTGAATCTGTAAAGTAACTAAAGTTATCAGATAAATGTAGTGGGGGAAAAAAGTACAATATTACCCACTGAGATGGAGTGGAGTAAAAGTAGAAAGTAGCAGGAAATAGAGTTACTCAAGTAAAGCACAAGTATCTCAAAAGTGTACTTAAGTACAGTACTTTAGTAAATGTAAGATAAGATAAGATCAGATAAAAACAAGATGCATCAGGTAGCACAGTAAAAAAAAAAGAGCTAAACAAAGTGTAACAAAATATGAACCATTTAAATAGAAGGAAGCATAAAAATAGGAGCAGTATATACAGTATTGACAATAAACAGACTATTAACAAAATTGCACAAGTGGAAAATGATATTGCACAGTGAGAATGAATGAATAAATGAATAAATGAATAAATGAATAAATGAATAAATGAATGAATGAAATTCCACCTGAAAATATCATGTTATTGTCTAGAATATTAACGCTAGAGGTGGAGCTCATTTTAATTACTTTATATACTGATTGGTAGTTCAATACATAATAACACATCATCATTTATTAGTTGATTTTATTGTTTTAATAATCTGAATCTGTAAAGTAACTAAAGTTATCAGATAAATGTAGTGGGAAAAAAGTACAATATTACCCACTGAGATGTAGTAGAAGTAGAAAGTAGCAGGAAATAGAGATAAAGTTAGTCAAGTAAAGCACAAGTACCTGTACTTAAGTACAGTACTTGAGTAAATGTACTTAGTTACATTCCACCTCTGGCTTTACAACACTTTCCTGGGCTAGAATATTAACGCTATCATTGTTTAATCTCAACAAACAGCATCAAAGCCTTTTCATAATGACAAGTAAGGCTTTGCCTCACTTAGGTAGCTGCTTACCCTCTGTCTCTGTCTCTGTCTCTGTCCCTGTCACGGCCTCGGTCTCTGTCTCTGTCTCCGTACGAGCCTCTCATCGTGAGGACTCTTCTGTGAGACGTGCAGCAGTTGTTTAATGTTGCCTTCAGGTCAGTGGACCGT
Source organism: Sebastes umbrosus (assembly GCF_015220745.1). NCBI lineage: Eukaryota > Metazoa > Chordata > Actinopteri > Perciformes > Sebastidae > Sebastes > Sebastes umbrosus. Next base: position 10,971,565 of record NC_051282.1, on the reverse strand, counting down.
TTTCTCGGAGATGTTACCTGAGTTTTCACCTGTCGTTACCGCTTCAGGCCTGAGGCTTGACAACCAAGGTAGCTAGTTAGGTAGCTCGCTATATCCTCTATTTCAGCTAAATGATAACGTTTAACGTTAACTTGAAACGCTGTATGGATGAATAAACCATCTCTTATACGCTTGTTGAAAAATTAAATATCACACCAAGCCGTGTTTTTTTAGTGTGACGAATTGAAACAAGGCGCAGCCAGCTGTACTGTTCTGTTGTTGTTGTTGTTGTTGTTAGCATGGCGCACAGGCGACCGGAAGTTACTGTGATTGGCTGGCTGCTCTGGAAATCCCGCCCCTCTAAGTATGATTGACATCCCCATGGTCTCAGTGCTTTTTCTTTTTTAAGTCTTTTTATTGGTATTCTGTACAAAATCCAATAAATCACAGAAATAATTGTTTAAACAAATTATACCCCCCCCCACACATTTGTCTGTGCAATATATCCTTGATGCAATATACACCTCAAGTGCAACTTTGTTTACATTTTATTTATTACATCTACCCTACCTATTTTACAAGTGCAATTACCTCTGTTTACATTACATCTACTTTTTATATTTTATACTTCTAGTGTAACACTTCTGTTTATATTTATTTATTTATTACATCTACTTTACCTGTTTTATTTGCTTTATAACTGTGTGTGTTTTACCTGTTATATGTTTTATCTGCCTCGTTTAATCTTGTCAAGTATTTGTTTTAAAGCACTGACCAGAAGTGGCAACTGTGAATCTTGTTGTATTTAATACAATGACAATAGTAGCTTTCTATTCTATTCTATTCATCCCTTTAACAATATTACTGCACCATTAAATAAGCAGTTAATTTCATGAAACAATTACATTTATACATTTAAATTAATTAAATCTGATAGCAATATAAATGAAACACATACAAAACAAACAAAAAAAGGAAAAAGGACAGGACCAAAAAAAAACAAAAAGATAAGTAAATTAAAAATAATAATAAATAAACAAAAAAAAATTGTTGTGAATTATATGTAATATGGGGTCAGCAGTTTAAAACTTCAATGTCAGTTGTATCCATTTTTCTATATAGATTAAAAAGGGTCTCCATATAGCATAAAACTTCTGGGCACACCCTCTCGTAGTATAGTGAATCTTCTCCAGTATCAAATGATGTATGAGATCTTTAAACCACATCCTAAAGGTTGGAGGATACTTCTCCTTCCATTTAAGAAGTATAAGTCTTCTAGCTGAGAGAGAGGCCATCATATCTATCATATTCTTTGCCTGGCGACCAAGATGTATGTCTTGTGATGCTACTCCAAATACTGCAGTAGTAGCAGAAGGTTCTATGGGTACTTCCAAAACATCTGAAAAGGTTTTAAATATTGACTGCCAGAAACTATTTAGTTTTGGACAAGACCAGAACATAATATTCTGGTAAAACATATATTTTTAGTTTCATTATGGTGTGTTTCATAAAGGTAGACTCTTTGTACAATGTCACAAAATATGACATATTGTTGTGATGATGGTGTCTACAAGCTGACTTGGGACAAAAACCTGGCAGAAATGTCTTGCTTGCATTTGTATTTTATTTCCTTTTCAACACCAACAGAAACCATCATAGCATCAAAACAAGAGATCATATTACCAATATACAAATTAAAAAGTGTACAACAGAAATAAAATAGGAGAATATATGAAAATTCAAATATTAAAACTAAAGCACTATACCAAGCAACAGTCATCATCATGAATGTTTCGCAGTGCTTAGACTCTATTTACAACATTCCTTCCTCTCTGGTATAATATTTCCTGGTTTAATATATTCAGCTTTTAAATCACATAGTATCAAAACTATCATTCGATAGTGTTTTTAAATCAAGATGCTTGAGTTTGATATGCTTGGGGCAGAGTAAAAGGCAGTGAATTTCACTTTTTCCCCCCCCAATACTAGTATGTTAGTGTTACAATAATAGAACAAATTCACTTGACCTTTCCTTCAACCGAAGCACCACAAGTTCAGCGGAAAGTCAGATGCAAAAGTTATGCGTCAACAACTGAGTGTAGGAGGTGGTCGGTAGGGATGTGGGTTAGCAGTCACAGCAGGAAACCAACACTTTCTTTATTCCTCTAACTGAATACGATTTCCTCATTAGGAAGTTGATTGTGCTCTTTTGAGGATGCACATTAATTTGGCTGTTAATTTGTCTCCCCTGGACTACATTCATCACAAACAAGGACTTCACTGTTTGTTTACCTGCAGTCAGTCAGTCTTGAGTCAATCTGTAAAATCTGTTTGCACTCAACATAACAAGAGGAAAACGATGATCGCACATTTAGAGGCGGCAGTGGGCCTAAAGTCACCTGTCGAAAGGATCTACTCAGCTTTTATATCGCTGTGCTCTGCCATCAAACATTTACGACCACGGCCACAAGCAGCTTCTATACTGGCCCCTGCTAAAACGCATATTAAACATCAGTTGATGAACTAACTCTAGTAAAAGGAAACAGAGGATGACAGGCAGGCCTGAAGGATCTGACTCAATTATTTCTACCATGCATCACTGCTATAGTGTCCCTTAACAAACCAATTGGCATCTTCTTGCATACCAACTTTTAATGCCCATATACTCCTTTGTCCAGTCTGATTTAAAGCCTTGTTTGCATTGACATATCTTTTCGTGGCCTTATCCGTCTGTAATAACGACCAACGTCCTGACTAACACACTACTACTATAGCAGTGATGCCGTTATAAACAATACCAGCAGAGGCAGGCCTGATCTGTGCTGCATGTAATGCCCTTAATTATGGGATTTACAATCCGCAGCACATCACAGCTGGGCCGGCTCTGCGGGGAAGTGTTGCTTCTTCGGTAATCTGTAATCTGTGTGGGTGTTGTCCTTCCGTCAGTCTCCCTGCCCACGCTAAAACCTCTCCTCCAGCTGTTCCCTCTCCACCAACAATAGCGTTGCGCGAGGAGCCCGAGTCGGGCCGACAGCTGGAGTCACACAATTACACTTTTTTTTTTGAGTCGCTTGTTCATATAAACCCACAACTAAATGAAAACAAACACGGAATATTTAGAACATCTCTGGAATAACAATTTTCCAACAAACTACTCTTTAAATGAGCTTTACCGTCAAGGTCATACAACATTTAAATAAAAAAAAAAAAAATCTTATATATTAAAATGAAGCCTGGCAATTCAAAGGCTCCTTAGATCTAAATCTTAAGACAGTGTGTCTCATTGACTGGAGCAACAGGGTGCTCCCTCTATTTGGCAATGTTTCGGTAAGAGGCAGAATTGGCAGAGGGGTGTGGAGGAGTTTGGATTGAGAATCAATATAAAAACTGACAGATGGAGGCCGTGTGTTTCAGATAAAGATGGCACTTGTTTGCTCTAGCCCACACCTTATAACGTTTTTTTTTTTTGTTGCTGTGGTGTTTAAAGTGCAGGACAAGGACGCTAAATGCAGGCATGGTTATTTGTACCCATGTGATATAGTAGCTCTGTCAGTAATGGCCTCTGTGACATCAAAACAAATGACAACTTGACCAGTTAATAAACCTAATGTCTGGTTTGATTTCTCTTCTCCCTGACTATATTTGTAACTTCTCCATCCTCTTTTCCTACTGTACCAATTATGACCTCTCTTTCCTTATAAAAACACTCAATCCCTTCCCACAGTCTGTCAGCCATAGTTCCATAAGACTGACATGAATCTGATCGTTTCATTGTCTAAATGTAAAAAAAAAAAACAGAAATCAGAATCTGATCTTCCATGTTAAAGTGGCAACAAAAGATCAGATTTGTCTCACATAGGTGGTAAAAATTCGATATGGGCTAGAGGAGTAAAGTGAGCGTGTGCTTGAGAGTCTCAGAACTCGTCGTCAGAGCTGAGCAGCAGGGTCTTTTCGTTGTCCCCGCGGGTGCTGAGGTTACTGTGGCTGCGGGAGAGGGGCGGCCCCCCACTCCGCTCCAGTGTGGACTGCTGGGTGTACTGCTGATACGCTGGGGAGAAGTTATGGATGGCGTCCTGGACCATGTCGCCTGGATTCATGGTCTCCTTCAGGCTGCTGGAGATGCTCTTCATTGGGGCGCAGCGACCTGGAGGTAGAGAGGTTGGAGTATTAATAAAGAGACACAGATGGATGGACGGGGAGGGAGATATGAAAGTGAGTGAGAAATTCAGAAACTATGTTTCCTTCCAAACATCCAAATAAATCTTTGAAATGTTGCAAAAAAAATAGATAATTTAGCAAAATTCAATCAGCAGAATGGAAGAAATACATCTGTTCTCTGAATGCCATGGACATGCAGGTTATATAATAAAGCAACAGTGGGTAGTATGATATTACTGGGGGTCAAGATGAATGCACATTTTAACATTTTATGACATATAAAAGGCACTTGTCAATGAAGTTATCCCACTAGGCAGGTGATGATTTAAAGGCAGGGTTGATAACGATTTTAGAAACATTTTTTTCTGTTATATTAGTTGAAATTATCATTACAGCCTGACAGCATCAATAAATCAAGTGCTCTGACAAAAAAAAAAGAAAAAAATCTAGTATCTGTGGCTGTAGCAGGACTGTAATAAACCCGTCCAATCATCTCATTTGGCCTGAATGATTGGACGGGGCAACTGTCTGTCTTCTCTACCTCTCACTCTGCCAGTGGCCTCATTGCACGTCACCGGAGGCTTCCACAAGCTGCTAACTTAACAGCTGTGAGTACTAACAATAGCCATGTTCATTGTTTACATTTATTCTGATAATTTTATGTTCGTAATAATAATAGTGGGGGAGTGGCTTTGGAGGGAAGCCTGAAGGGACGGACTGTGGGTGTTGTTGCTTTCGTTCTAGATTTCGGGACTTTTGGAGCTAGTTAGCAGCTAACGCTGCTAGCATCTTTACTCGGAAAAGAGTTGGTAACATAGGGCTCGTTTTTCGGCTGGATCATTTTTAAAAATCTAGTGTACTCTTGCTAGTTTCTCAAGATTGCCTTTAACACCAGTTTACATTACTAATTCAAATTGTTTCAGTTCTTGTCGCCTAAATGTTTTCCTCAACACAAATGTTTCACTGCTGGGAGAGAGAGACCTAGAGGGGACCACTGAGCTCGGGTAGGAACATAGACAAAACAAAATGTTCAAAGCTGACATCACTGGTGGCAAAATGAACATAAGGAAACAAAAACAAGACAGCTGTAGACCCACGATTGTAAATGTATAAACTGAATTCATGCTGAACTGAAAACAATGTTAAAGTAACGGATATTTAACCACAATCAAATCGGAAAACGCAAACAAAAAGGGGGCAAACATACAGAACTGTGGTAGATACAGATGAAAAACAGCTAACATCAGACCTACCGTACTGTCCATAGATAGGAAATGAGCCTTTCAGCGCAGCACAGTGAAGACAAGAGAAAAAAAGAGACAAAGAGAGACAAGGAACACAAGGAAGTCAAGATGAAAATGAAGGAAGAGCAGAAGAAAAGAGAAATACTCAGAATACATAGAGAGCGTCAAAGATAGGAATCAAATTACTGTGTCTGTATCGGGAACCGTTCACATTCAGAGAAGACCGATTATAATGCACACTATTACATACAGGCTCTCTTTCTCATTATCTTCATATTTTGCTTTAGTTTTTTCCGATCTCACACACACACACATGCACTTCCCTTACCATACGAGTCCAGTCTTTTATCCATGTAGACCTTGTAAGTGAAGGCATGGCGCAAAGCAACAGCAGCGAAGAACATCTCAATGCAGATGATGAAGTTTTGGTAACCGGCGGCAACTGTTCCCTCGCCCACGGAGAAGTCAGCCGAGTTGATCTGAGGGATGGCTCCACACTTCTCTAGGATGGCCAGCAGCATCCCTGAATCGCAACGAGAGAGACGGGAGAGAGACAACATAGAAAATCAGAAACAGAAAACAGAAAACTTTGTGTTCATTCTGAATCTGTGAACGTGATTGCAGGCCCGGAAATTTTGTAAAATAACTGTTGTAAAAAGTGAAACGGCTGGCATATCAATAGAATTGAGCCACAAAAGGGATTATATTTCTGATGCAGCATCACAGGATTCACATTTCACTGCAAAAAAACAAAAATAGCAGCAGCAAAAACACCATCCAGAGGAAACAAAATAAGTCATGAATGAAACAAAGCTCTTTTTTAAGTACAGTAAGTAATCTTGTTGCACCCACAAGAAGATTTGCACAATTACAGTTTTCCATTTTCTTTTACCAACCTCTTGGAAATTCACAGTTTACACAATACTTGGATAGAAACATACCTACAGGCTGCTGAACTAAACAATGTCAGAATAAATGGGTATGTGTGCTGCTGCTGTGTCTCTGTGTTAACAAGTCCAGAAGGTGGTCTTCTTACCTTGCCAGAAGGAGAGAAAGATGACTGATTTGACCATGAAGAACTTGAGTACTGGGTTGTACGGGACAAGCAGTTCACGCGTAGCAAAGTAGAAGAGGAAGAGAGCGTAGAGCGACAGACTGACGGAGACGTTGTAGATAATGGTGACGTACAGGTAACCACTAGCCACGCTGGAGGAGAGAGACACAGACACCAAAGAATGTGTTTTAGCCATGACACACATGGCAAATGTCTAAGTGAAGAAACAAAAAAGAGGTAGAACTGATTTACAATCAACTTGAAGGCATGTCTTTAACATAAATATGCTGCTTTAAGTTCATAAAAAGATGAAGACTATAGAGCAGCACTTATGTTTTTTTTTTACAGGCCTTCATTAGAGATTTTAGAGCAATAATAACCTAATGATTACTCATCATTACAGATATGAACTCTCTGGGTTCAAGTGTGACACAACACGGCAAGTCAGAACACAAGACATCGCTGCTCAGGGTGATGTCCATGCTGTGAATGACAGTGGCTAGGTTGGTGTGGAAACATACTTAAAGTCTCCGTCTCTGTATTTCCCGAAGGCCTGAAGAATGACAGTAATCATTGCCATCAGGGGTTTCACCACACAGAACTGGAGAGTCGCCTGAAGAAGCAAGAGTGAGAGTGAGAGAGAGAGAAAGAGAAAGGAGGGGAAGTAAACATGGTGGGAAAAGGTCAGTAAAAAGCAGCAATGCTAGCAGTATAAAGCTTCTGACAACGAGCAACTCTCAATGACACATTAAGGAAATACAGTATCTATTATATTAACATTAAATCAATGACCCAATGTCACTAGTACAGCGGATCCTACTGAGAATCAACATATACGTTGCATCTTATGTTGTACAGTGTATTTGAGTATCTAAATTTGACATGACAGTTACTGTGTTGGGATACCTACTGTCATTCAAACATGAAAATGGATATGAATATCATACTGAAGTTGTATTAAAAATGATAAAACATGTATTAACAGTGGACAGTTCCTCTATCCGTAAAGCACAACACTAAAACATAGTTATAACACACTTTGAGTAATATTCCCCTTTTCAGTCCTGGTTGATTTACAGTTTCTACTTGAGTGAAAGCAATGGATTTGTGCTCAGGGTTTAGCAGTCTGGAGTCTTTTTGTTGATTCTGAGCTTCAAGTTTTCAGAATAGGTAATTTTTTTGTGTGTATAAAATGGAGAAAAAATGTAAAGGCGCGGTCACGCATGCGCAAATGCAGCCACAGGAATGTCGCCACAGATAAACAGTTTGTAATACTGCAAATATATAAATATTGCAATACTTTCATCAGTGGGCCAAAGGCTCAATCACCATTGTGTTACCTCCTTCGGCTATAGTCACTTGACAGACATTTATTTAAATGAAAATCTACGAGATTGCCACTTTAAAACAATGTATAGTATGTGAGCCAAGAGGGTGATTGGTACCTGTTTGCAAAACCTGAGGAAACCAATGGAGTACGTCTTGCCCCACAGACAACAGGTCCCATACACACAGCTTGACCTAAAGGGAAGTGCAGGTTAAAATTGTTGGAAAAGTAGGCAGGCTATTTTAACATGAAATCACTTAATTGAATGTTTATACCAGAAATAAAGATAATGGAATCCAAAAAAGGGAAGATGAGAAACTTACTCAATGGGTTTCCCTCTGATCTCAGCCATGATGGCGCTCTCTCCTCCCAGATACTCGTAACACAGACTCAGGAAGTTGTAGATGACAAAGGCTGAAGAGTGTCACACAATGAAAAAAATGTTTTTTTAGGATGACCATCTGTCAAATCACTCCCACATTCACAGCCGTAAAACATTTACATTATGTAACTGTAGTAAATGCTCAGTGGATTAGATCAAAAGTGGCAAGTGGCTCAGAAGTCACCAAGCAGAGACCCCCAACCTAATGGCATAAAGTTCCTACAAAAAAAGATCATGTCAAAGTAGCTGACGTGGGTTTGGAAACACTGGATATTTCTAACGGTTATGCAGTGTTAACAACAGTTGGTGTAACGGTCATAATTACAGTCATGTTTTGCCGATCTTGTTTCAGAACTGCTGCGCTTGTTATTTAAAGGCAGAAAGGTGAGTCATCGGCAGGCTTAGAAAATGATCGGGTAATGTTGCGAGTGAGCTATAAGCCTCAGCATAATTGTAAGGTGTAGTTCTCTGGTGCCGTGAGCAGAAGTGAAGCCGCGTGACAATGGGACGCCAGTGGAAACACTGAAGAAAAAGCCCATGGTCGCGTCACACTGTCACACAATAGCGTCACATAATACAGATAAACACATCTTACACAAGTGAACTGCACACGTTTAAGGCTATGATATTCATTCATGTAATGTGTTACACAACTACTATTAATAAAGATAAAAAATCATATTCTGACATGTTGATGTTTGGGATTAATCCTCCACAGCGTCATGGGCCTAAATGCGAAGCTACACCAGGTGTGTCTCAAATCCCTCTACAGTATATTCTATCCATCCACCGGTCATATCTGATAATATGTAATCAACCTAATCAATGCAGACAGCTACACTGGTTGCCCTTTGCAGTAACCACATGGAGGGTGCCAATTAAGAAATGCAATAACACTGACAAACCTGCTATTACTTTTAAAATCCTTCTTATATATTTAGACAGGTAATCCCATATATATATATATATATATATATAATACAGGACAGTTACATGATATCATGTGGACTGGTCAATAATTTATTGGCTATCCTGCAAACGCTAATCATTTATTGGACATTTTCCTGAGAAGTAACATGCAATTTAAATAAACCTGACTGATCCCAGTATAATTGTGTAAAGTGTCCCCGAGACAGCAGAATGTTTTTCCATCTGCTGCCCCAGGTGTTCTCAGGCTAATTTAAGGGTAACCCACAGACACCAGCTCCCCACTGCCTCCGCTCCCGTTACCGTTTAAAGTGGCTCAGTTTAAAAGTGAGCCTGTGATGGTAGCCCACTGACAACCCTGCCAGAGCACAGTCAGCACAGCGCTGGCTTTGTTAATTGTTGCACAACTACTACACATATAGTATTTTTGCACTTTAAAAGTTTACTTTTAGCTTGAAAGAGGCTGGCACATGAATTTGATGCATTTTGAGAGCATAAATATCCGAGCGTGTTACTAATAAAAGCAAAAACGTATACATGTCTTGATCTAGATCCTTAATTGTGGAGACAAAGCTCTCCATATCACACTGTGCCTTAATAAAGCTAGCTGTCTGTCACTTCTATCATATCTAACAGCATAAACAGTAACCTCTCCTTTCATACACTATTCTACCAATTATTCATTTTGTAATATGTCCTGGATTGTGATACACACTCCAAAAGAGACGTGAGGGGAGGTTTAGTACATAACAGAAGTACCATAACCGGCACATGACCGACCCCAGGTGTGCAACCATAAAAGGTACGTATAGTATCTGTGCAAATGGGTAGCTATTCAGCCTGAACTAAATATACATTTTGAGGGTGTATATGGACTCTGTTGGAAGAGGGACACATACTAATCTACTGGTAGCTGAGTGAGCTTGTGAAGCAGACAGCAAAGTGTATATGTGTATAACAGTGTGTGTATATTTTAGCTTTTACCTGCAGTAGATCATGGCACTAATTGTGTCTATATGAACAACAGCAGTAATAAACATGTCTGACTCTACATTTAAAAACACATTGCCCTATTAGGCCACAGCTGCAGCCCTGCCATGCCATATCTCAGCCATTGTACACCTGCTACAAGGCAGGCTGACACTACAGAATACAAGCAGACTAAACCGTTCACACGGGGGTGCAACTAACCATTGTTTTTGTTTTTTTAACGAATCCGTCAAGTACGTTCTTGATGAATCAATTAATTGTCTAGTAGATAAGATGTCAGAAAAAATAGCGACGAATGCCCATTACAAATTCTGAATCCAAGGTTTAAAGAGGACCTATTATCCTCATTTTCAGGTACAAACATGTATTCTGTGTTTCTACTAGACTTTCTACTAACATGTTTAAAACAAAAAACATTATTTTTCTCATGTCAGCTGTGCTGCAGCCCAGTCTGCTCTGATTGGTCAGCTGGCCCATTCTGTTGTTATTGGTCAACCGAACCAAACTCTTCGGATTCCGCTCCAGCTCCGCTCTAACTAGCTTTGTTTGAGGGCATGCCTAAGTAGCCGCCAGGCAGGTATTATGCAAATGTGTTACTTGATGACATCACCACATTACGGACGAAAAGACGGGACTTCAAGCGAGGTGTTTCAGGCAGTTCATGAGCAGTGTTTCTGTGGGGGAGAGGACTTCCCTTTGGCGTGGACTTTGGGCTTTGTAACTTTGCAGACCTTTTACATGTACAAAAAACTATATAACACACTAAAGCACAAAAGCATAATATGTCCCCTTTAATGGATTATCCAACCAACAGTTCAAGCAAATCCTCACAATGAGAACCGGCTGATGTTTGGCATCCTAAAAAATCCTAATAAAGCACATGTGATGATGGAATAATAAAAGCAAATTGCCATCAGCATAACCATAGTTTATGTTTATAATTGCTTTCTTTATTGCTAATCATTCTCAAAATCAGCATGAATTCTGCCTTATAGTCTGGTAAGATAAAGAACAAGCTTACGATTTATCTGCTCACAAGTGAGATGCCATTTAAAAGTCTTCTCAAGGATTTGCTCGTTTTCATACAGTTGCTAGGAAACAGGTTTCCCCTCCCCTGCGATCCCAAGAGGCCGTGCAGACACGAGGACAAAGATGGCAACCTTTGTAAATGAAGACACTACAAAGGCCATCTGCCACTGGGGTATCACGACACATAAATTCTCACACCCTTATTTCTGCTGGGAGTCAAAAGATACGTTGGAACACAAAACCCTCCCACCGCTGTGGTGAATATTCTGCTGTTTGCATGCCAAATATGGCAGCACATAATCCAGCCTGCAGCAGAAGATGCTAGTGTTGCCAGCTCATTGCACTGCGTCCCTCAATCCACTCACCTTCGTAGCAGTCTCGGACTGTGTCAAAGTACACGTAGTACTCCTCGTTGGTGAAGAAAAGGAGGCTGAGCCAGGAGTCGAAGGCGTAGATGGGGACTATGAAGAGGATCCTGACTATGTGTCTCTGTTCATTTGGAGAGCTGTAGTAGCGCAGGTGCATGTAGATCTAAAATGAAGAGAGCAAGAAAGAAAAGGTCCCATGAAAGACATGAAAGAAGTCCCAGTTGGTAATAATTATACTGCAGCATGGTCTTTAGGAGTAAGACCATATTTTTGGGGATTTGCAATACAAAAACAGCAGGTTTTAACTTTTATCTTGTGTCTACAACATCAGCCTTCCATAAATTGCTAAGGGGAGCAGCTGGAGCATTTTTTCCTGATGGCATCATATTGAATCTTTCGGAGCTGCTCATGCTAGAAATACTGCGTAAGCTAAAAGTGAAAATAAATAATCAAAGGAGGGAGAGAAAGACAAGAAGACACACTGGAACACAGGCAAATGTTCATACATATACACATGCACATGAGAACATCTGTATCTACACAAACACACACACACATAAAGCATACAGTTCTATACTGTAAATGGGTCGGACGATTAAAGGAGAAAATACTAGGGCCGTCCCAAATACCATATTTTGAGCTTCGAAGCTTGAACTACTGTACACACACGCACCTCTACACCTAGCAAACAGCGACATCCATCTGAGAATAACTAATAATAATTGATGTTGAATATGAATAATGTTGTGGGATTATACCGTATTTCACGACTATTTGGGGGATTTATACATTATTATTATTATTACGTACTTATATATAAAAAAAAATAAAGAAAAAGAAAAACAGGCCTTTGAATACTGATTTGGAGATTGATTACCATGGCAACGGTTGAAGCTTCGAAGCATTAGGGTCAGCCATAGGAAATGCGATTTAAGTTTCCAACGACTGTCAAAAGTAATTTGTTTTGTCACAGACCACAAACTGTGATGCAGTACCTCGGATTGTGTTTTGCCGAAGTTCAAATTAAAAGCTGCTAAAAACAGCAGATTGGCGGGATGCAGAACATATATATTTACAATTGTGTGTTTTTTTTTTTTACATTTTTGAAACAGCAACACATACTGTCACATTAAAATACGAGATAGGAAAAAATACTGTCAGGAGGAATATTCACCAGCTTCCTCCCTTTGAAACCACGGCTCATAACGTGGGTGATAAATGGATTTAACTGAAACTAATTGCTACCTCATCTAGTCTTTCTGTACAGGTCAGAGTATAGCCAGTATACATTTGCCTAAGTTGGATATTTGAGTGCTGTGTGTCTGAAAGGTGTGTGTTGTGTGCGTGCACTGACACATGGGGTTGTTTTGGGTAATTGATACTGGGCTTTTATCACTCCTATTGAGGGCAGCGGACGGCAGGAAGAGCAGGGTGGGCCTTTGTAAACCAGCACCTCTGTCTGCTCTGTCCGGCTCCTTTCCACTTACACAATGTCGCACGTATCACCTTTCCTGCTCTGTAAACAGACACACACCTTTGGTAAAATAACAAACAGTGGGTGACAATACAACCAAGCGAGACGGTGCACTCAGCTCGCAGGGCTTGTTGCTAAGTGACCCCTCCCTCCTCCCTCCTCCACACACACACACACACATCCATCCCCTGCTCTTTCATGTCGTAGTTGAGCTAGGAGCACCTGTTGCCAGAGTGACAGAGGGCTCTTCTTTAAGCCTGTATGTGAGGAACAATGGAGGACAAATCATTAACCTAAGCCTCCAGGTACAGTAGATCTCGCTTACATAAAAAGGACGCTTACTAAATACTTCACTGTACAATGAGGGCTGATGAACTGATGCAAACAAGGCAAACAGAACTTACGCACTCTACTGCACCACTAACACTAAACATCCAGAGATTTTGAACACAATTCTAAACTGTCAAAACAGGAAATTATGTCCATTTACAACTTAATTTTTTGTGGCTTTTCCTCACATCATTCACCCCTATTTGCTATTTTCTAAACCTAATATAGATCCTTCCATAGGCTACAGACTAGCAGCAGTTAAGACAGCACACACTGAGGTCTTGCCATACTTCCCCTGGGGCTAGGCTACCTGAGGTATTTGGCACATGTTGGGTGTGTTTCAAGGGGCATAATCAACCTCAGTCAATCAAACTTGGCACGTGGGACTTCTCTGGCGGCCTTGGGGTTGGGACGCCGACCATGAGTTGCAATATCTCTGGTTCGCCTCCGGTCAGAGACATTTTTCGCATTCCTTATCTTTCTCTCCTCTCATTTCCTGTCATCTCTATACTGTGGGAGGCATACAATGTCTCTCCAAAAAACTAGGCACACAGTTTGAGAGGTAGCCCTTATATTATCTGTTGCTAATGCTTAAAAGACCAGTGTGTAACAATTAGGGGGATCTATTGGCAGAAATGGAATAGAAGATGAATACGTATGTTTTCTTTAGTGTATAATCACCTGAAAATAAGAATCGTGTTTTCGTTAGCTTACTTAGAATGAGCCGTTTATATCTACATATGGAGTAGGTCCTCTACCCACGTAGTACGCCATTTTGCACCGCCATGTTTCAACAGTAGCCCAGAATGGACAAACCAAACTCTGTTTACTTTTACTGCTTGGGTCGGAGTCGATAATGTTACTCACTGCCGTTGCCGCCTCTCTCTCTCGCTTCACCACTCACTTCCCATGTACACACACACACACACACTATCTCTGCTCCAACTGGCTCTAGAGGGCCATTCGCGTTTTGGCGTCGGCCACCATAGCTCTCAAACACGCTTGGCACACGAGAGACGCTTCAGTTGGTTGCAATCTTCTCACCTCACCGCTATATACCGCCAGATCCTACACACTGGACCTTTAAAGCTTAAGAGGTGCCGCTTACTGTGATTGTAAAATTCCCCCCAAAAAAAACAAAACAGAATAATCAATCCAGCTTTTGTCATTCATAAGAATCTGGTTAATAAAAAACAGCTTTTTTGTCTCATTCAATTCAAACAAACACAGTGGTTTCCTCCGAAATTCCATACTATCATGCTATTTACTAACCGAAAACAGTATGTGAGATTTTTTAGTATGTCCAAGTATGAAACCAATAGTACGCTAATTGTATACTATTCCGGTGAAATATTACAGAATGCATACGTTGGATACTACGGCGGCATAAATATCCCACAATGCAATGCGGCAGTGACGATAATGTTCATAAAAGATGTTGACGGACAGCTCTGTAACATTAATAATGCTTAAATTTAAGTGTAAGCATACGATTTCACTTTGCTAGACATAATATATTTTTTTAAATTAGATAAGACTTTATAATTTTCACAAATCATCGTTTGGTCACATGAGGTTGGCACAGGTTACCACGGTTACGCATGTCCAACCGGCGAGGAGGCTCTCAAGAAGTGATGACGTAAATTGCTGCTCAGTGCGTCCGAAAAGATACGTTTATTCACACAAAAATATTTTGAACGATAGTACACATATTGGGTGTGTAGTGTAAATGTATATGAAGCATAAATGTCCTACTGGAAGTGCTCAGTGTTAAGCCAATGTGCAACAAGTAGTGTGGAGCAGCTACATGGAAAATCTGTCAGTATTTGGAAGAAGCCTTCTCCACACAGGATGGGAAACTTTCTAAGTGCATGCATGTGTTTAGTGTGTGAGCGTGCATATAGCCTTAGATTAATAGGCGCTTGTATATGCTCCTGGGTGTGAATGTGTCAACTGTTTGTTTTTCTTTTGCTGAAAAGGAGTTTTTTGTACTCAACAAACCTACCTTCAGTACATGAAGGCTAAAGGAAAAGAGGGGTAGACTTGAAAAAACATGATAAGCAAGATTTAGGTTTCATCCCAGTACTCCAGCTTAACCCTCTGCCTAAAGGCTGTAGGCATACAAAATTGTTGTTTAGTTTAGTTTGAACTCTCTATCCTCTAGATCATCTGCAACCTCCAAATGTCATGTTCTCTCCTTACCTGGTGACATGTGATCAGAAGAGCTGTCCAAACAAAAAATCCCGATATGGTTTGGGCAGTGGAGGTCATGAGGAAAAATTGGTCTTCTGGTGTGACCAGCGGGGCTTCTGGTACCAAGGAGGAGTTGGACTGTTGTGGGGCCACCGTGGCTGGGGGCCCCGGGGCAAAGCCGACAGGAGAGGCATTCCCCAACGTCTTTGACAGGGCGATGTCTCGCCGCCAAAGTTGACCCATCTGTATGAAGAAACGGTGTATAATTAGACTTCATCAAAGAAGATGCTCTTTAGGTAATGCAAACTAATTTAGCCTATAGACATATTACATAATAGTAGCCCATGGTACGTTCCAGGTTATAAAGCCTCAATGAATCACTGTAATGTGTAAATGCGTCTCAACAGGCCTGTACCAGTCTAAGACCTAAATCTCAAGCCGACATCCTGCTGATGAGAGAATGAGAAAACAGTAAAAGACACAGAGCAGAGCAAAGTAGACATTGCACAGATCTACCGTGCAAAAGAGATAGTGTGGATAGACAAACGAGGTGAGATCAAAAAGTAAAGAAAAGGAGGCATAAGGTAGATGGGTGAGGAGAGTGTAAAAACCACACACCAACATATGCGGAGGGGGGGGGGATCACTCAAACACAGCAAATCAGTCTGACAGCAATGAGCTGAAGGCTGCTGACCCAATTTCTCCCCTTCTTGTTCTCTGTGCTTTACTGAGGAAGGAAGAAATGCCAAAGATGACACTAAATGGGAACATATTTCTTCAGAGTGATGAAACACCTTTCCACAAATCAGCACCAAAGTTTAGGCTCAAGAGACAGATGGCCTGTGGCCTCAGGTAGATGCTGCAATAAGATCGATTTTTGACATATATCTGAAATAGAGCAAAACAATTGTAACCTCATGGATAAAGGTGTTCTTACTAGTTTCGGTTCTACTCCACAAATCTTTGTTTTATGCCATCATATCACCAGAGCTGTAACTGGGAAAAACTGAAGACATTGAGTCTGATAACTTTTTCCAACGTTGAGTGGCTTTAACTATCATATTTTATTTGTCTCAACATTCAATGTCAAAGAAGTAGGCCAAATCCAAAACCAGCTGAATTGTCTTTACTGGGTTTGTACTGTATCAACCCTAAAGCTTACACTGTATTTGTGCCATGTCAGCAGAATAGGAAGATTTCAGTTCCTCTGGAAAATCCCCATATCTCAGGATTTCAAAAGGGATTTTACAAGAAGGGAACACACGAAAACAAGACTGGCCAAACTGGAGCTTGGAACATCTAAAGCATCCAGAAAGATGCTCCGTGTGCCACCACCCGTGTGATCAAATCACAGCAGATCTCCGGGTACCGTCATCCCTCCGACTACGCCAGTGTCTTGGTGTGGATTCCAGGAAGGCGATAATCTTATCATTCACAGTGAAAACTAATTTCACAATGACTTTCAAACCCCCCTGTGCACTGGCTAAATATAGGTTGGCGCTCAGTGTGGCTATGGATGACTCATGCTGCTTGCCAAAGCCTTAATCAGCTTGTGGCAATGCAGTAACTAAGAGCACATCAGTGTGTCACAAACACCAGAATATGTTTTGAAGAAACTTCAACAACACAGCTTTCTGCATATCTGGACTGTTTTGTGAAAGAAATACCAGAAAGACAGCCAGATTATGAATTTACTGTGTTTCATTGTTTTTTTAAATTGGTGTAATTAAGGGCTGGGAAGTATATCAGTCTTCATCATTTACTATTTTATCTTAGTAGTCACAAAGCAACAATTACTTAGTCAAATGTCTCGCACAATGATTTCTGATAGAGCAGACCGTTCAATTTTGACATTTTATAACAACAATGCATTTCAATTAGGGCTGGGCGATATGGAGAAAATCCCATATCGCAATATTTTTGATTTAATATCTCAATATCGCAAGGATATTGTAAGGTTGACCATTGGTGCTTTTACAAAATATTTACACAATGAGATTTATGATAAATAATCATCAGTAATGTGGATATAATGACTAGGTGTGTAAAGGAAAATAATAGAACAGCTAGAACAGTCAGGGAAGTTCAGAAAATTACATAAATTTACTGAAATGAAGCCTTTATAACCAGTAAGACACATATGCGATATTAAAATATCCCAAATCTAAGAGGATATCTATTCTCATATCACAATGTCGACAGAATATCAATATCTTGCCCAGCCCTGATCAACATTGTCGCCAAGTATTTAATAGCTGTGTCAAAACAGGTGCATTTACTGTTATTGGGGGAAGGTCCTACCATTTATCATGGTATCTTTTTTGCCATATTGCCCAGCCTGATGGATAAATCTAGTAGTCTGAAAATGGATTCTACTTATGTATATACCAACCATGATTGGATGTATGTAAATCAGTCAAAACAGGTTGTCATATTAAACATATCTACATATCATCTGATAAAAATGGATATAGGGTGAGGTGTGTGTTCATTATAGCCTATACAAGCACCATCTCGCACCTACACAAACAAAGCTGGGCCACAGACAAGAGAGAGAGAGCGAGCGAGTGAGCGAGAGAGAGACAGAGAGAGAGAGAGAGAGAGAGAGAGAGAGAGAGAGAGAGAGGCAACTCATCAATCCTGCTGACTGCACCCATGGGTGGGTTTCAAAACATGCATTGTACTTTGACCTCAATCGAATCAGCAGTCTTTGTGACAAGCCATCATATATGTCCTGAGGTCAGGAGAGCAGCCTGAAACAAACTGTAAAGCATCTGGAGGCTGTGTTCAATCAGAGGCACTACTTAACAGTGACCACAAGCCGTTTTAATTGCTCTAAGTGCAGCTATAACAAATCCCACAAAGAACGAGGTTCTCCAGCTTTCAGCCTTCACAACAGTATACACATAGCAGTGTAAAAGTTATTTTGCACTAACAGTGCAAAGGTTATTTTGCACTAACCATATAATGGTTATCTGTGTTTGCAATTAGTTACATTCCTGGAATGCAATTTGCAATGTGCAATACTCTTGGCACTTTATTCTATTTATTCCTTTATCTCGTTTTGTTTTTATTCTTGTATTTATTGTTTTTATTGCAAATATTTTTATTATTGTACTTTTATTGATCTTGCACCTCCCCATATGCCACCTACTGTGTTCCCTCTGTCATTGATGAATGTGTATATGTCTCGGTGGACTGCAGAAACTGAATTGCCCTTCGGGGATAAATAAAGCTATCTGTATCTGTATCAGTGCTGCATTTTAGGAAAAAAAAGGGTGGGTGACATCATATTTAATGAAAATCCAGCAGGGGTAATGTTTACCTCATCATTGCTGATTTTTTTGTATTATATAAAATAGTCTGCGTGTTAATAAAACCAGTGGTAAAACATGCTGCAGCTTGTTATTCAGTGCTCTGACTCCATCCTGCTGCTGCACTCACCTCCTCTGCAGTGGTTTGATCTGCGTTGCTCTGAATCAAAGCATCAGTTCATCATCATCATCATCATCTCAAGTCCATGCAAACCCTTTTGGAGTAGAACAAAGTTAATTGGCCAAGCGCTAACATTCAGGTCACTTATCGTATCACTGCATTGTTCTTTGAACCCCCAGAAACTTGCCTCTTTTTTTTAAAAAGCTGGTTAAGTGTCTGCAGCTAACGGCGAGCTAACGCTAGTTAGCATCCCTAGCCTGTCTCTAGCTTGATGTTTGCTTCTCTATTATCTTCTCCACCGTGAAGTCAAAACTAAGCAAACACATGTAACACGCTGTTAAGAAGCGACACGATACATTACAATATCAAAATGTCTATGAAAAACCTGCTTTTATCTCGCCATTTCCCATCCGACGCTGATGAAAGGGATACCGTTATTTCATCCACATCACCATCACCAGGTCAGCTCACTGGTACCAACACAGCAGCTGCCAACGACGACTGCGCTGTCTGCGCATGCGTAGTGACTCCGCTGTCTGCGCATGCGTATTGAAGATCTCTCTATATTTTTTATTATTTCAAAAGTACAGTATACATAGTAACAGCAGAAAACTATGGAAGTTTTTATTGGACTTTATTAGTTGTAACCCACAGAAGACTTTCCACAAATATGTACCATGATCTGCAAATATTTCACTATCAACAAACATGTATTTTTGTATTTGTGTTGTGTTAAGTCACATTATTAGTCACATTAATAGTTTAAATGCAAAGATTAACTCAGTAGTGCTATGATGTTAGATTTTACAAGGACTGTGATAAATGCAAATACAGATCTGATGGCATAAAAAAGTAAAACGCCAGATTGTTGCCAATACACAGCCCTAGTTGTAGAGAGTCATTGCTTTGGGAATATTATAAATCACCTGAATCCCTATGGAAGTTTTTATTGAACTCTATTAGTTGTAACCCACAGAAGACATTCCACAAATGTGTACCATGATCTGCAAATATCATATTTGCAAATACGCATAACTTACTCTGTAAATACGTATTTTAAGGTTTACATGTAAAGTGATAAACACACATTTGTGGACCACGTTTGTGGGTAGTGAAATATTTGCAGATCACGGTACATATTTGTGAATTGTCTTCTGTGGATTACAACTATTATCTACAGATCTGCTGAGGTACCAATCAGACAAAATTCTGTAAACAAACTGGAGGAAAGTTGCAAATGTCACATGGCCCACAAATGCACAGGGGGCGATCTGCAAATATCATTCCACGTGTAGAAATAGATGCACAAATTTGTAGATATCACTTTACATGTAAACCTTAAAATACGTATTTACAGAGTAAGTTATGCGTATTTACAAATCGCCCTGTATTTTTGTGAATGTGACTTTACACAACACAAATACAAAAATACATGTTTGTGGGTATAGTGAAATATTTGCAGATCATGGTACACATTTGTGGAATGTCTTCTGTGGGTTACAACTAATAAAGTCCAATAAAAACTTCCATAGAAAACATTAAAAACATTT
This sequence comes from Sebastes umbrosus, assembly GCF_015220745.1. NCBI lineage: Eukaryota > Metazoa > Chordata > Actinopteri > Perciformes > Sebastidae > Sebastes > Sebastes umbrosus. The sequence goes on along the minus strand of NC_051282.1, from coordinate 10,951,125 downwards.
ATATACAAAAGAAGCATATTGAAAACATAAACAAAGAGCTGTGCCAAACATAAAAAGGACAACAGAAATGAAACAAAACCAACATAAAATAAAAAAACAATAAAGAAATTAATAAATAGAAATAAAAAAAGACCACGCAAGAGTATGACAATAATTTCACTTAAAAACTTTAAAGATATTGCATACATTGATTGTTTTCATTGCTTTTTTATTTTGTGAGGAAGAAATTGTTGACAGATATAGTTCCATTTCTTTCATAAATACAAAGAAATTAGGCCTTGTTTTTCTAAATTTACACTTGTGAATGTGGAACTTTGCGAGAATTAAAATTAAATTAATAAGGAAAAAAGGCATTACTGTCTTTGTCACTGTAATCATAGCAACCAAATATAATATTTCTATAGTACAGTGCAAAATCAGAAAATGTTAACAAGTATAAAATTGTTGACATCTATCCACAATTCACATGTATATTTACAAGACCAGAATAAATGAGAGCAAGTTTCAGATCTATATTTTTCCGGGTCTCTGCGATGGACAATGATGTAACGTCTGACTGCTTCGGCGTTAAAAAACATCTACACCGCAGCAGTATGACAAAAGCTGAGAAAGAAAAGGCCAGCAAAAGTTGTGAGCAACGTTATTCATTTTTATTACTTCATAAAAATATACACAAATACTGTTGTAAATAAAGTGTATTAAAGAACTGTACAAGATATCAGTACACAATACATAAAGTGAAACCCCCCCCACCCATCACCTCAACGTCTTTTATACCATTCCCAACCCCAACAGTTACGATGCCACTGGGTCACGGTGGCCTGTACAAAGGTAATTACACACCAGTACACTGCTATTTACACATCCCTGCATTGCATCACTTGTTTTTTTCTTTTGAATGACATCATCAAGGTTGCTGGAGGTTAAAATCCAAAAAAAAGGTGACATCAAACTATTAGCATATCATTTTGCAGAAGGAATATTGAAAGCCCTATTTATTATATGAGGTGTGACAAACTTTTGACGTCATAAGAACAGAAGAAGAAAACCTAACAAACACGCTACTTCTAATAAGTTACAGGAGGATGAAATGAAACACAAAATAAGAGAACAAAGACAGGAAGGTTATTTCAGACAATAAAAAATAGTTTAACATAAAATAGAGAAGGGGGATAAAAACAATCAGCAGACGAAAAAAACAAAGACAAAATGAATAGTGTATTATTAGCAGGGATTCACTGTATCACTTGTCACTTTCTCGCTCTCACAAAACACACAAAATATTGGATGAACCCAGCTGGCAAAGTAACAGCAGCCCCGTTCCAACAATTTAGTCCTTAAAATACCTAAAATTCTGAACCCAGCCCCAATTGATGTCAGTAGTATGCATTTTTCTACTTTACGACCTTAAAAACAAATAACCACATTTTGGCTTTAGCATCAAAATAAAAAAAATATTTACAGTGAAGTAAACATTAAAAAAAAAAAAATCATTGATGTCCCATCCCCTAACAGAGCCTGCCCACTCCCCTGTGACCTCCAATAACAAAAAGAATAAAAAAGGTAACATTTAGAATATCATAAAAAATTGCAGCCACTGTTCGGTAGCCAAAACGGGCACTGTGGTCTCTGGCAAATACACTGAGAATTTCCTGAGGAGCTTCCCTCAAGACTTGGAGTGTGTCTTTGCAATATCTATGGTCATTCTCACCTTACCCACTCACATTAAAACCAAAGGAAGTCCAAACGGGCAAAATAAGGGGTGGTGGAGGTTTTGGTGGCTGAGTTTTGAGGGATAGTAAATCATCACAACATGGATGGTGGGCAAGCAGCACCGGATTGCTACGTCACCAGAAATATTACTCTACAACAGCTAAAAACATCACTTACTTATCCTTTTTCAAAGTTACCTTTCTTTTTGTCCCTACCCTCATCGCCTACAGTACCCTCTCCCCATTTCTTCCATCTTTTAGCTGTTCTTTCTCTCAAAAAAGCAAAGAAACCTCATAACAAGCTTCAACTTAAGATATCCTCATGAAAGATAAGATGACATACACTGAAACCGTTTTTTGCAAGTGTTGAAACAGAAAAAGACAAATCTTTACTAAGCCTATATCAATCACTAAGTTGACCTTTGAGGAGAAACATGCGTGTGTCCCTGATACCTTTTGATGACGACAGCTCTTCACATTTGTCAGACAGAAGGTACTGAGGGAAATGTTTTGAGGAGTGGAGCAGGTGTGAGCGACCATGGAGTAAAAATGGTGTAGGACTGTCATTCATTTGCTTTTGCATCGTGGTGGTGGTGGTGGTCCACGGTTCAGCAAAAAAAGGGTTCAGTGAAAGAGTGCACGTTGGATACTGTCACATCCTTCCCCTGGATCCTTTAAAAGATTTACTGTCCTTTTCCAAAAGATCCATGTGTCCATTGGCAATCATCTTTTTCAAAAGACAAGGTAAAATAAAAGGAAAAATAAAATCGGAGCGATGAATATACCTTGCAGCCCTGCAACAACAAGTGGGGCGATGGATAAGTCATTAGAGGAGGGCGATGTATTGTACAGTGGGTGGTGTATTTCTGCAGTCAACATGTGAATAAATGGGTAAGATTAGAGACCTCACCTGTCAGTTTCATGTGCATGCAGAGCCAAAGAATTCTACTTCCCCAAGTGCTCAAATGGCACGCTGACCTGTAAAAGACAGAATGAGGAGGAATTAGCAGTCTATGCTCTCTCTCTCTCTCGCACAATTATTATGGCATGATGAACCAGGTCCCATCTCTGAATCGAGACAACATCACACAGAATCCATAATTACAGTTACAAAAAAGACAGTTCCTGGGACATTTTTTGTCATGACATGTACTGGTCGGCCAATAACTTTGTAATATTTGTTAAGTGTGTACTACATATGTTTCATAGCTGCGTCAAAGAAGTTGACGAGTTAATTTTGGGGTAATTTTTGAGGCCTTAAATGTTAAATGGACTTGTATTTATATTGTGCTTTTCTATTCTTCTGACCACTCAAAGCGCTTTACACTACATGTCAGCATTCAACGGCACTGATGGCTAAGCCTTCGGAAGCAATTTGGGGTAAGTGTCTTGCCCAAGGACACACTGACATGTGACCGGGAGCCGCCGGGGATCGAACAACCGACATTCCGATTGTGGACGACCTGCTCTACAACTAAAATGTGTTTTCTACCCTCTGAGCCACAGCCGCCCCGCCTTAGTTTGTGGTGCTGTTGTACTGGTTGAGATTTTATTCCAAAGGATTTCCTGTTATTTTATCACCATCTTATTTACTTTACATACATTGTGGGTGGAAGAAGGGCTGAATGATAGTTCACTGTTATCCCTTCAAGTCCATATTCATATTGTTGAGACATTTTCACATCAATTCACATTTTTAACTGAAATCCACAGTAGGTTTAACTGAAATTGAAAACTTCAGTGAATACTGAAATAAATTGAAAAATGCAATGCTGTTATATCGTAAAAATCAACTCTTTTATCCATCGGCCACTGTGTCCTGTTGGATTCCAAAATCTACTAGCCACTCAATAGATGACCATTGTTTTTTTGGCTGGTGAGTGAAGCAAAATCTAGCAGCCACTTACCAGCATAGTTTACCAGCATTTGGCTGGTGCTAATTTCCAACCCTGATCTGGATCTATATACTGATGATATATATGATCAATATCATCAATGATAAGTGTAAATATCCATACATCATCATCTTTAAGATACTCCTTTATTTTGAAATTCTCATGGAGCGTCTGATTCACCATTTCCATTCAAGCGGTCCCTCCTTCTTACAGAGCCCAGTAATAAAATTGTCAAATCATATTTTAGTTGCTTTTGTGAGTGGATATAATGTAACTGATTTTGTTGAATGGGCATATCATATTGTTTTCATATCGATCGGCAGGCCCCTGAATTGAATCGTTGTCCAAAGAATCATATAATATCGTAATGAAACTTGTAATTTACAGTCCTAGTTAACTGCTCAAGAAGCTGTGATTCACTCTATTTTTGGATGTCATGCTGTATGTAAAATGTTAAACTAGTGGATCTTACGTTGCATTGTTCACTTCATTCAACATACATGGCATTCTAATAATGAATATTTTTTTGCGTCACATGGCCGACCAAAGGAGCCGAGAGCGTTTTCTCACCTGTGATGTGGAAATTCTGGATTGGTCGTGACGGGCTGTGAGATCAGAGGACGATACGTTGGCAGGAGCCCCGCGGTGGAGCCTCATGCTCACCTTCCTCTCCCTCTCTGCACGAGAAATTGCACGGGGCGACGTGTTCCCTGAAGTGATGTATAAAATTGAGGAACTGACCACATTTGATGCAGATATTCAAGAAAAGGAATATAGCAGTTGTCAGCGTAGTATTATTCTGTTAAGACTGACAGCAGGAGTTTCAGGCAATTCAGCAGAAAACTCACCAGACTGCTGGACCCGTGAGGCAGGGTTAGAGATGGCCTGCTCTGGCCCGTTCCTGACTCGGTTGGCAGCCGCAGGGATGGGACCTGGGGGGAGGCCCCGCGATGCAGAAACCCTTGGGGCTCCTCCGATCCGCTCATCCCGCTCATCTCCCGTCCTCCTCTCCCGTTCTCCATCCTCAGCTGTCCGACTGGCACCCTGATAGATGACATCAGCCACATTAATGCGTCTCCATTCACGAAATATAGCATTGAATTATCATATTGTCAGCTGTTTGTAAGTAAGATTTCTGAGCGAGATGAAATAGTTAAGTGGCAGTTGGGCAACCGACAAACATCAATAATTCAGTTTCGGAAACACTTTATGTGAACTTACAAATTTGAGCATGTTCCAGTCAAAGACATAGTCGTAGGAGAAACCCTGACGGTGGAACAGATTCCTGAAGAGCTGTCGTAGGTAAGAGTAGTCTGGCTTGTCGTCAAAACGGAGTGAGCGGCAAAAGTTCAGGTATGTGGAGAACTCAGCTGTAGGAGAATAAACAACAAGCAAAACAGTAGTGAGGAGAAACTCAGAATACACAACACTAACGGCAACAAAACACAAAATCACTGAATTATTGTTGAGCTTTCGACTAAGTGATTAGATAACATTTGCATTGTTGGTGTTCTATTCCATACTGAGGAAACCAAATATTTCAGAACTACAGGTATGTTTGCTGCCCCAAAACACAGAGGCACCGCCGAAACAGCACTTACAAAGGGTATCCTTTGCAAAGAACCTCGATGGGTGTGGACATTTTCTTCTCGCTGATTCGCTCATACTTCTGTCTCTTGGTACGGCCTTGAGGCCCTGCCAGGGGAGGAGAGCCCAGGTTGAAGTACATGAGGACGTAGCCGAGAGACTCCAGGTCGTCACGTCTGGACTGCTCTGTGAACAGAAAGTGGCATACAAGAGTGGAAACTGAGGGATATCCGCTTAGTGCTGCGACAAAGGATCATTTTCCCAGGCCCTATCTACAGTTTTGAAATATAAACCACAATCTTCTATCACCTGTGACTTCAAGGAATTGCAACAAGTCAGTCACAGCTTATAGTGGCCTTTAATTGACACAATGATAGTCATAGCATGCTGATTTCCCTCACCTGATAACCCAACAAAGTAAACTTATGTAGCCTGTTATCAGACAACCATTGGCAGTACAGTGTCTATTGTTTATTGAAATAACTTCCTGAACACTGTGTTTATAGATGCTTTTTAAAAGTGAAAGCAAGATATGGACATCACAACACTTACTTACTGCCATTACTGGTTGATTAAGTTCCACATTCTATGCATACTCTAACAGTTCAAAACTATGACTCCAAAATAATACTTAAATGATTTGAGACACAAGTAGTTATTTACGACAACAGAATATATCTATCACATCACTTAAATGTTCGTCCATCCTGTAAATAACAAAAGGTCAACGATATCTAACCAAAATACAGTGATAAATAACTTGTTGGGGGTGAAACTGTTCAGCTAGTACACTACAATGAGTGTTTAAAATGGTTAGCCATACAAAAATGCTCTGCAGAATGTCTCAGAGAGAGACGACACTGAACTGAAATGACACACAACAGAGCCGTTTTCCATCTCAGACGGTATTTCCTTTATTTCTCTCTCATGAGCCCTCTTCCTTCACATCCCCTGTATGATCTGATAGGGTGCGTATAAACAAAAAGACGATGCAGAGAGGAGACATGTCTAAATTGAATTAGTGGGAGAAGGAGAGGGGATGAGGGGGGTGTCACTGAAGAACAACAGTTTGTGGAATGTAGAGCTAGAATTGGTAGCTTCCTGGCTAAAAAAAAAAAGTTAAGCACTAGTAAGGACAACAGATTTAAAAACCACTAAAATATTGTTATTACGTTCTAACACTAAAGCATGGTGAAAAGGGATGTGACTGATTAAAAAGAAAAATCTGGCACGTAGTACGGCGCATTACACCACCAGGCTAGGGGTGAATGTCATGTAGAGGGAGATATCATCATAAGCCAGCTCTGATGAATCACATTTAACAC